>NC_142811.1:46288563-46348563 GCF_049724085.1 Artemia sp. Qi Xiang Cuo
TCCCTTCTGTGTCTCAATGCACAAAAAAAGTATAAAAAATGGGGTAGGGAAGGGGGGGGGAGGTGGGAGGAGGAGGAGGAGGGAGGAGGTGGGAGGAGGTGGGAGGAGGAGGAGGAAGGAGGTGGGAGGAGGAGGAGGAGGGAGGATGAGGAGGAGGGAGGAGGAGGAGGTGGGAGGAGGAGGAGGAGGGGGGCCAGGGGAGGGCCTTTGGGGCACAGGGAGGGCCTTTGGGGCACAGGGAGGGCCTTTGGGTGTCTGGGTGACATTTGGGGACCGGTGGATGGTCTTTGGGACCCCGTTGGTCCTTTGGGAGCTCGATGGGCCTTTGGGGGGCCCGGGGATGGCCGTTGAGGGTCTGGGGTGGGCCTTTGGAGGCGCCGGTGGCCCGTTGGGAGCTTGGGGGACCTGTGAGTGTCCGGGGGGGCCGGTGGGGGCCGGGGGGACATTGGGGGCCCGGTGGATGGCCTTTGGGACCCCGTTGGTCCTTTGGGAGCTCGATGGGCCTTGGGGGACCGGGGGAGGGGCTTTGGGGGTCCGGTGGACCTTTGAGGACCGGGGGCTTCCTTCGGGGTTGGGGTATGAGGATTGGAACCCTTTGGGGTTGGGTTAGAGGACCTCACAACACTGTTCAAATGGAACTTGTGTATTATAACGACCACACTCAAAACCTCTTCTAAAACCCTTTCTAAAATCTTCTTTCAAAATGTCTCTAACGGTTTCGCCGAAATAATCCCATAAAATGGATAAAACCGTTTCGCCCAAATAATCCCTAAACGTAATTTCAGCGTGTTCCTTTTGTATGGCATCTGTGCGCTAACGCATTTCAAATTTCTAGGAAACCCTTTCCTACGTTAATCTCTTCATCTCATAAATTTTCCTAGCTAAACTATTAGGGTTTCGTTAGAATATCAATTTACCTCTCCGACTTAAAGCTCCGTGAAGCCGTATTTAAAAATAGAATTTCTATCTCTTTAGACTCCCGCATAATTCCAAGATAACAAGTGATGTCAATTATAATTCCTGACACTATAGATCAATGAAGCCCTATTTGAAAATAGAATATTAATTTTTCTCTCTGTCCTAAAGAACGTTTATCCCTCAGACCTAAGATTAAAGAAGCTTTTATGTTTTCTAATTATCCCCTTCGTGAATCAATAATTTCCCCTAGAGATTATGTAAATCAAGTTCACAGGTGCTATTTCTCAGGTTAAGCTAACCAAACAACAATGAAGCCATGTTTGTTTCTTAATTTCCCCCACTCGTGAATCAATAATTCCCCCTAGCGATTATGTAAATCAATTTCTCAGGTTAAGCTAGCCAAACAACAATGAAGCCATGTTTGTTTCTTAATTCCCCCTTCGTGGATCAATAATTTCCCCTAGCGATTATGTAAATCAAGTTCTCAGGTTAAGCTAGCCAAACAACGATGAAGCCATGTTTGTTTCTTAATTCCCCCTTCGTGGATCAATAATTTCCCCTAGCGATTATGTAAATCAAGTTCTCAGGAAAGGCTAGACAAACAACCAAGAAGCCATTTTTGTTTCTTAAGTCCCCCTTCTTGAATCAATAATATCACCTAGCGATTATGTAAATCCAAGTGAGAAAGTTCCTGTTTTTTCATTCTCACTGAGAAAACCATAAAACAGACATGAATTGCTGTTGACATCCATAAATGTGACAAAGTCCATGTTTTTCAAATTCTCACTGACAAAAACCATTAAACATCCATGAAAACAGACATAAATGTGAGAAAATTCATGTTTTTCAAATTCTCACTGACCCTTCGATTACGCAATCAATTTCTCGGAAATTCACTTCCCCTTCGAGTCCTAGATCAATAACATTGTTCCCGTTAGAATTCAATGCGCATGTGCAACCTTCATCCCGGAGCTATTACACATAGAAACATCAAATAAATCGACCTTGGAAAAAGAGGTCATTGACCGATTACGCAATCAATTTCTCGAAAATCCATCTCCCCTAGGGACTCTATGCCCAACCCTGATTCGTTAGCTCTAACCACTTCCCCTCGATTACGCAATCAAGTTCTCGGAAATCCACTTCCCCTTCGATTACGCAATCAAGTTCTCGGAAATTCACTTCCCCTTCGATTACGCAATCAAGTTCTCGGAAATCCACTTCCCCCTCGATTCCTAGATCAATAACATTGCTCCCGTTAGAATTCAATGCGCATGTGCAACCTTCATCCCGGAGCTATTACACATAGAAACATCAAATAAATCGACCTTGGAAAAAGAGGTCATTGACCGATTACGCAATCAATTTCTCGAAAATCCATCTCCCCTAGGGACTCTATGCCCATATTAGGACCATAAACCACGTGGTGATCGTGGGAGTTTTAAAAAAAAAAAGTGTCCGGATCGGGATTCGAAGGGGTATTGTCCTCGTCGGAGTCAATAAGGCCCTTCTACTAAGAGGGCCTATTTAAACTTAGTGTTTTGTTTTTATTTTGTGCCTAGGACTATGTCCGTGTTTTTTTTTTTTTTACTTTATGTTTTCTTTTGAACACTGACGGTCGAGCGGAGGTCGACCGCGGGTATAGCTGTTCGTTTCGTTTTTACTTTGTCCTTAGGATTTTGTCTGTATATTTTGGTACTTATGTATTATACCACCAACACTCAAGTTTATGCTGTGTAAAACTCGAGAACAAACCGGTTTTATCTGTCGGTATTAAGAAATAATTAGCTTACGCTCTTCGGAAAACAAGTGGCGGGTAACAGCATACATTGGAATAATATAATTTGGGCTATATATTTGCGCATTAGGGGGAGGGAGGCTAGAGTAGCTTATCCCTCCCCCTAATGTGCAAATATATAGCCCAAATTTGTTTCTAAAGTATTATATTTTCATCATGCGTAACCTAACTTCATCAGGAGTAACCTAACTTCACTTCATGAGTGTTGGCGGCATAATACATAAATACCATATTTTTTACTCTGTGCTTTCTTTTGTACACTGAAGACCGTCGAGCGGAGGTCTCGACCGAAATACCTGCATATCTATTCTTCCTTTTTTCACTGGGTGGAAATATCCTCTTTTTTCTTCTTAACAATTTTTGTCATTTTATCATTAATATAATTGTGTATGACATTGTTGTTAAGATACCTAATCATGTGATATTGTATATGGAAATTATTCAATTGGTTGAAGTAACTGGTTATTTATACCAATCAATCAAAAAAGATCTAAGAAAGATGTTTTCCAAATAAAAGTAAATATCAATACTACAACCTTAAACGAGGGATAATAAAGTCATATAATAATTTAAACTTAAAAAACAAAAGAAATTACTATGAGTGGATAAATGAAACCCAAAATGAATAGAAATCAAAATGAATAATCATAAGGGTGAATAGATGAATTTTCAAATAAAATGAACAATAAAATGACAGTAAAATGAATAATCAAGTCAAATTTAATATGAACAGAAGTCACCACAAACAGAGCAGGGCTTCAACCCCCCCCCCCTCCAAACCCTCTAAATCCAGAGCGTCACTGGCACTTTATTGAAAATAACTTGTATTTGGAGCAGTGAAATTTTCATTTGTCACAAAATTAACAAAAACACAAAAAAATAATATCACAATGCTAATCAAGGTTTACAAATAAGAGCTGCTGAAAATGCAGTGAGAGTACACCCCCCTTCGAAGAGGCCTACTGGCCTCCTCGAAATTGTTTGTCGTGAAGTTACAAGTATCCACTACAACCTTTCTTATAAGTTCTTCACCTAAACCAATCCACGACATGGGGTTGAACTTTGTTTCATTCAAACGGTGATACAAAGCCTCTATTATTGGGTGTCCTGTGTGGAATTTAAGTACTCCGTTTGCAAAGTTTTTTAAAAGAAAAGAATTAAGATCTGCCTTGGACTTCATTAAAACTGCATCCATGTCAATATAGAGTCCACCGAATTTTTTTAATAGCGCAATTCTTGCCAAATCAGACACATGCTCTGCCTTATGGGGGGATGTACTCTTTACTTCTTCATAGATTCGTCCTAAGTTATCATTTGTGAAGAATTTCTTTGCGTCTAATTGGACGAGCTTGACATTAGTAAGATTCTTTATCCAGTCATTCTGCTGTTCCATTTTTTCTTCTTTAACTCCAGTCATATAAATCACAACAAGATGTGGATATTGTGCTCGAGCGGCAGCTTCAACACAACAAGATTGTCGCGGATTTAAATATCCCGCGTCGCTGCTCTCAACAAAGAAGGTCGTGTTGAAATCGTGGTGATCGCTGATCTCATTAAGCGTATGAATTTCGATGTCAGGTTCCATAATGTGATGCATTTGGGTGTGGAGGCATTCATTCCACTTTGATTCGAGATTTGTGTACATTACTACCATGATTATAGTAACAAAAAAGAGGCCTATGAAAACGAAATACCTCGTTTGGACTGTCATCTTAGTCTCCTGGAAGAAAGAAATCTTGAGAAATAACAAGTTCAATCATAAATGTTTTCAATTTTTGTATTTGTAATTTTGACGAAACCTGTAAACAAAGGAAAAATACGGAAGAGCGCATCTTATAAGAAAACAGCTTAAATACAAGAAAATATTTATGGAATGTTATTTATGATGCAAATGCAATTTTTCTATTACATCGCATTTCCAATTTATAGAATTTAATTTTTTTTGAATTTGTATAGATATATTTGTATTCTTATGGTTACAGATTAGCCAATCGTGACTAGTATATTATTATACTTTTCTTTTTTTTTACTTTCTTTATTACTAATGATTTCTTTTTTTGAATTTAAAGGAATAGATTTGTATTCTTATAGCTACAGACTAGCCTGGCCTCCCTTGCCCATTATTCTTCTTATTGTTATTATTTATTTAAAAATCTGCCATACAAAAAAAGGCATTAACGTACAATTGGGGCTATTGAGACAGAAACATGTTAAGATAACAATTCTTACTTCATAATATGCAGAAAAATTGTATTTAAAAGATTTTGAAGGCACTTCCACTATACTCTACCCCACCTTCTACTTTGCAAATATATAGCCCAAGTTACATATTTCTCATCGTTTTGTTATGCGTCACTTTTCGTTTCAACCCGTGTACCTGAAAATTGAAACAACACTGATGAAATCAAGAGACGAAAAAATATTTGGACAATGTACAATTTGGGCTTTATTTTCGCACATTAGGGAAGGGGGTGAACTATAATGGAAGTACCTTCAAAACTCGTTAAATACAGTTTTTCTACATATTTTGAAGCAAGAATTGTTTTCTCAACATGTTTCCTTCTCAATATCCCCAATAGGCTAATACCCTCAAAAAAAGATAAAAGACAGAGCATAAACAAAAGAAAATAAGTTAAAGAAAAGACACAGAACGCAAATCAAACCGGTAAAAATAAAGAAAACACTTTGAAAAAATTATGATTGGGTTCAGAACAAACTTCAAATCAGACACTTAAAAACACAATAAATGCTTGGGTAAATAATTGGGTCGCAACCGAGATGGGTTTTGTTTTCAGTAAAGTAGTGTCATTTTTTGTTTCATTATTCTATAAATATTGAGAAATAGGATGTGTCAGTTTATTTGAGCTGGTATATTTGCTATTATGCCAATTTTTAACAGGGGGTGAGGGCTGGGACGCAGACGTCATGGCAGCAAATAAATATATTTTGAAAAATTGCTGAAGAGGGAATCAAAAACTACTACTGATATTGCTAGCAAGACACTACAGCACCAAGCCGCCTGAGGCCGACACAACTGCGCACGCTCCTTCTCAATCCCAACCTGTTCAAAGCGCCCCTCTTCACACCCTCCTAAGAAGCACCAGTTTTCTTTAAATCCTTTCTTTTGACCTCTTCGCACTCAATTCGGGAACGACCTTCTTTTCGTTTGGCCTTGGACGTTCAGTCATCTAAACGACACGGGGAATCAAATGGTAGCCTTTTACTCATTTGTTATTGTTGTAATTAGTTTAAATTAATATTTCAAGAGAAAAAATCAGTAGGCCATTAGATAATACATTTTAAAATTTGAATAAAAGAAAGAAAATCCAAATATTACCCATTTTGGTCTGATTTCTAAATGGAAATCTCTTGATTCTCCTGTCTCTTAAATTTAATTTCTTGAGTGGAATCGAATCCTCGAAAAAGGTTTTTCCTTCTATGTCGAAATAATAAGAAAAACCGAAAGCCTAAATGTTTGTAGTAGCCTACCAGAAAATGAATCTTACTCGCACTCAGGGTGGCGCCCGCTGGTGATTTTTCATCCTCCTGGTGATTTTTCTGGTTATATTCTTGAATCTGGTGATTTTCTTTTTTAATTTGGTCATTTTTGATGATTTTCATTTAATTTGGTGATGTTCTACAAAAGTGGTTGACATTCCATGCATGATTGGTTTTCACTGTCTTACTGAGGAAATTACAAGTGACTTTCGTATTTTATGTCTTGTTTTTATTTGTTATTTCCAAAGAATGGTGTTATTTTGTGCTTTTCTGTAAGTAGTAATCAATGTTATACTTTACGTACGCCCCTAGGAATCTCCATGTTATTTGCGTACGCCTCTACACCTTTTCAAAGAGATTCAGAACTCCCTCACATGGTATTATACTTCTGGTCCATCTTGTGCTAGTTGGGAATTGCGTAATATGTTATGAAGGACAATTATTAAAGTGAAATTATGTCAATGTTCTAGTTTTTCTAAATCAGTATTGCCTATAACTTAATATATTCAAATATTTTTTGATAACTTGATTGGTGATTGGATTTGAATAAAAGGAATTCAAATATTTTGTCTAGAAAATAGACTGTCGTGTTTTAGCATTTCACAGTTTGAATAACTCGTTCAAGGGGTAAAATAGATTATTTGCTCTGGATATTTATATATGGAGAATTTTAAGAGTACTTGTGAGTATATTTTTTTTATATTACATTAATTTGCCTATAAAATAGACTGTCGTGTTTTAGTATTAGGTTTATGGCAGAAGGATCTCCTAGAGTAGTTATAGTGTGATAGCGGGGGGCGAGTTGCTAGCGAAAAACCCGTGTGATTGAATAAAAGGAATTCAAATATTTTGCCTATGAAATAGACGGTCGTGTTGTAGCATTAGGTTGATGGCAGAAGTATCTCTTAGAGTAGTTATAGTGTGATAGTGGGGGGTGAGTTTGCTAGCGAATGTGCATTGACTTACCATACAGGTTTCTGGGCCAACCAGACAGGTTTCTGGGCCAACCAGACAGGTTTCTGGGCCAACCAGACAGGTTTCTGGGCTAATAGGTGTATGGAAATACTGCGGGTACACCTAAATGGAAATACCTGTCTTGGCCAACCAGACAGGTTTCTGGGTCAACCAGACAGGTTTCTGGGCCAACCAGACAGGTTTCTGGGCTAATAAGTGTATGGAAATACTGTGGGTACACCATATACGGCAACCTAAATGGAATTTGAGGCTCGATAAAATGAAATTATGTCATTATTCTAGTTTTTCTAAACCAGTATTGCCTATAACTTAATATATTCAACTATTTTTTGATAACTTGATTGGTGATTGGATTTGAATAAAAGGAATTAAAATATTTTGACTATGAAATAGACTGTTGTGTTGCAGCATTTCACAGTTTGAATAACTCATTCAAGGAGTAAAATAGATTATTTGCTCTGGATATTCAAATATGGAGAATTTTAAGAGAGTACATGTGAGTATATTTTCTTATGTTATATTAATTTGTCTATAAAATAGACTGCCGTGCTGTAGCATTAGATTGATGGCAGAAGGATCTCTTAGAGTAGTTAAAGTGCGATAGTGGGGGGTGAGTTGCTAGCGAAAAACCCGTGTGGTTGAATAAAAGAAATTCAAATATTTTGCCTATGAAATAGACTGTCGGGTTATAGCATTAGGTTGATAGCAGAAGGATCTCTTAGAGTAGTTATAGTGTGATAGTGGGGGGCGAGTTGCTAGAGAATGTGCATTGACTTACCATACAGGTTTCTGGGCCAACCAGACAGGTTTCTGGGCTAATAGGTGTATGGAAATACTGTGGGTACACCTAAATGGAAATACCTGTCTTGGCCAACCAGACAGGTTTCTGGGCCACCCAGACAGGTTTCTGGGCCACCCAGACAGGTTTCTGGGCCAACCAGACAGGTTTCTGGGCTAATAGGTGTGTGGAAATACTGTGGGTACACCATATACGGCAACCTAAACTGTTGTAGCATTAGGTTGATGGCAGAAGGATCTCTTAGAGTAGTTATAGTGTGATAGTGGGGGGTGAGTTGCTAGCGAAAAACCCGTGTGGTTGAATAAAAAGAATTCAAATATTTTGCCTATGAAATAGACTGTCGTGTTATAACATTAGGTTGATGGCAAAAGGATCTCTTAGAGTAGTTAGAGTGTGATAGTGGGGGACGAGTTGCTAGCGAATGTGCATTGACTTACCATACAGGTTTCTGGGCCAACCAGACAGGTTTCTGGGCTAATAGGTGTATAAAAATACTGTGGGTACACCTAAATGGAAATACCTGTCTTGGCCAACAAGACAGGTTTATTGGCCAACAAATAATGTGTCCTTGCTGACCAGACAGGTTTTTGGACTAACAAATGCATGATAATACTTTGGGTTCATCACGTAAGGCAACCTAAATTGAATTTGAGGCTCGATAAAATGAAACTGCATCATTATTATAGTTTTTCTAAACCAGTATTGCCTATAATTTCATATATTCAAATATTTTTTGATAACTTGATTGGTGATTGGATTTGAATAAAAGGAATTCAAATATTTTGCCTATAAAATAGACTATCGTGTTGTAACATTTCACAGTTTGAGAATATTTACTAAAATTGAAACACATGAACTGTTTAATTAGCATAGGAAGCTTTTTAAATAATGCTGGGAAATCCAGAGCCCCCTCCATGGAAAGATCCTCCCACCTAACCCCCAACCCCCCACACTGGCCTTGGGAAGGCATAGAGGTTTTGCCCCCAACGTATGTTAGTTTCTGCTCGTTTTGAGTTTGACTCGATTATTTATTGTAATTTCTTTTCGGTTTGGGTTTCATTTATTTATAGATGCTGATTAGTGGTAGTTTCACGCTTGGTAGATTATTTGATTTTTTTTTTGCTCAATTTTTGTTTAATGGAGTTCTTTACTTTTCTTTGAAAAAATTATTTTGTATAAAACGTTTTTTTAATTAACTACATATAGTATTGGTTATTGGGAAGCATACAGACGTTTTCAGGGGGAATTTTTTCTAGTGTGGGGGGGGGGGGTATTCAAATTCTTCCTTGAGTAGCTACCACTGTGAGGGATCTAAGCCTTTTTTGACCCTTGATGCAATAGGCAATGGGATATAATAGTGAACATAGCTCTAAATTTAATAACATAAAATATTTGATTCAAGATGTGAAATGCATTAAGAACCTTACCTCTTTTCAGAGGTTAAGAGACGTATTGTTTAATTAAAATAGGAAGCTTGTTTAAAAGTATAAACAGCTTTAATTTAGAGAGTATCTTATTAAAAATATGCTTGGTTTAACCTCCATCTAGGACTTCCGCTCTTTTCTTTATGTGTTTAAGTAGCTTGAAATTTAGGTCTTTAAGTTTGCAAGCTACATACTGAGAAAATTGGTAATAATTTTTATTTTAGGATGTTGTTGATCAAATCCCCCAGCAAAAGTGAGCAAAGTTAGATATCACCCCTGACAGCAATGTGAGTTATAGCAAAATACACCATGAAAATACCCCCTTGCACATTTTCGAAGATCAGAGTGCTACAAGAAAACAGATAATTATGCTTATAAAACACAAGAAAAAGTAGACTTTCACTTCTATTTAAAGAAAGAGATGTGAGGCGCTATGCTCAGTTAAACAATGCAAAGAAGTATCCTATAGTGTTGTTATGCTAAATTTCCAATTGGTCTGTGAATGTTCGTTTCTAAAAGCTGTATTTTTATGATTTCAAATAAAATCCGTTGGCTTTTTTAATATTCATATTGCTCAAAGGGTCAAGAGTTTCTTTGAATATAGTTTATATCCTAGCCCCCTGCGATATAACCCATCCATCACTTGAAAAGCCTATACCTGAGGTAGTCACTGCTATTTTTTATCAAGCAAATATCTGAATGCATTTAACGTCTAGTATGAATGGCTTGCAAAAAACACGAAAGTACTACTACT
The DNA here is from genome assembly GCF_049724085.1 of Artemia sp. Qi Xiang Cuo. Classification (NCBI taxonomy): domain Eukaryota; kingdom Metazoa; phylum Arthropoda; class Branchiopoda; order Anostraca; family Artemiidae; genus Artemia; species Artemia sp. Qi Xiang Cuo. The sequence continues at coordinate 46,298,730 of NC_142811.1, forward strand.
AGTAACAACTCATTGCACCACAAAACCATCTGATGTAGTCACGGCTATTTTTTATCAAGAAAATATCTTAATGCATTTAAGGTATAGTATTAATGGCTTGCCAAAAAAAAAAACGAAAATTCTACTACTAGTAACAATTCAGTGAACCACAAAACAATCTGAGGTAGTCAATGCTATTTGTTATCAAGGAAATATCTGAATGCATTTAAGGTATAGTATGAATGGCTTGCAAAAAACACGAAAGTACTACTACTAGTAACAACTCATTGCACTACAAAACCATCTGATGTAGTCACGGTTGTGTTTTATCGAGAAAATATCTGAATGCATTTAAGGTCTAGTATGAATGGCTTGCAAAAAACACGAAGTACTACTACTAGTAAAAACTCAATTCACCACAAAACCAACTGAGGTAGTCAAGGCTATGTTTTATCAAGAAAGTATGTGAATGCAATTAAGGTATAGTATGAATGACTTGCAAAAACACGAAGTACTACTACTAGTAACTACTCACTCCATCACAAAACCATCAGAGGTAGTCAATACTATGTTTCCTCAAGAAAATATCTGAATGCATTTAAGGTATAGTATGAATGGCTTGCAAAAAACACGAAAATACTACTACTAGTAATAACTTACTGCACCACAAAACCATCTGATGTAGTCAAGGCTATGTTTTATCAAGAAAATATCAGAATTCATTTAAGGTATAGCATGATTGGCTTTCAAAAAGCACGAAAGTACTACTACTAGTAACAACTCACTTCACCACAAAACCATATGAGGTAGTCAAGGTTTTGTTTTATAAAGAGAATGTTAGAATTAATTTAAGGTATAGTAAGAATGGCTTCCAAACAACTTGAAAATACTACTACTAGTATCAACTCACTGCACTACAAAACCATCTGAGGTAGTCACGGCTATGTTTTATCAAGAAAATATCTGAATGCATTTAAGGTTTAGTATGAATGACTTGCAAAAAACACGAAATTACTACTACTAGTAACAACTCACTACACTACAAAATCATCTGAGGTATTCAAGGCTATGTTTTATCAAGGAAACTTCTGAATGCATTTAAGGTATAGTATGAATAGCTTGCAAAAAAAACGATACGTCGGATAACATTGACCAAATCAATCTATTAGAATGAATAAATTCTCTACCATCATCCATTGTTGGATTTCTGATTATGAAAAAATTGTAAGTAAGTAAGTAGCAAACTCTTTCTTGAATTCAACTCATGGAAACACAATACAGATATTATAAAAAAAATTGTTACTACTACTAGTAACAACTCACTGCACTACAAAACCATCTGATGTAGTCACGGCTATGTTTTATCAAGGAAACTTCTGAATACATTTAAGGTATAGTATGAATGGCTTGCAAAAAACACGAAAATTATACTACTAGTAACAACTTACTGCGCCACAAAACCATCTGAAGTAGTCACGGCTATGTTTTATCAAGAAAATATCTGAATGCATTTAAGGTCTAGTATGAATGGCTTGCAAAAACACGAAAGTACTACTACTAGTGACAACTCACTGCACCACAAAACCATCTAAGGTAGTCACGGCTATGTTGTATCAAGAAAATATATGAATGCATTTAAGGTCTAGTAAGAATGACTTGCAAAAAACACGAAAATACTACTACTAGTAAAAACTCACTGCACTAAAAAACAATCTGATATATTCACGGCTACGTTTTATCAAGGAAAATTCTGAATACATTTAAGTTATAGTATGAATGGCTTGCAAAAAACACGAAAGTACTACTACTAGTAACAACTCACTGCACCACAAAACCATCTGAGGTAGTCAAGGTTATGTTTTATCAAGAAAATATCAGAATGCATTTAAGGTCTAGTATGAATGACTTGCAAAAAACACGAAAGTACTACTACTAGTAACAACTCACTGCACTACAAAACCATCTGATGTAGTCAAGGCTATGTTTTATCAAGTAAAATTAAGAATTCATTTAAGGAATAGCATGAATGGGTTGCAAAAAATACGAAAATACTACTACTAGTAACAACTCACTGCACTACAAAACCATCTGATGTAGTCAAGGCTATGTTTTATCAAGATAATATCAGAATGCATTTAATGTATAGTATGAATGTCTTGCAAAAAACACGAAAATACTACTACTAGTAACAACTTACTGCACCACAAAACCATCTGAAGTAGTCATGGCTATGTTTTATCAAGAAAATATATGAATGCATTTGAGGTCTAGTATGAATGACTTGCAAAAACCACGAAAGTACTACTACTAGTAACAACTCACTGCACCACAAAACCATCTGAGGTAGTCAAAGCTGTTTTTTATCAAGAAAATATCTGAATGCATTTAAGGTCTAGCATGAATGACTTGCAAAAAACATGACAATACTACTACTAGCATCAACTCACTGCACCACAAAACCATCTGATGTATTCAAGGCTATGTTTTATCATGGAAATATCTTAATGCATTTAAGGTTTAGCATGAATGACTTGCAAAAAACACGAAAGTACTACAACTAGTAACAACTCACTGCACTACAAAACCATCTGAGGTAGTCAAGGCTATGTTTTATCAAGGAAACTTCTGAATGCATTTAAGGTCTAGTATGAATGGCTTGCAAAAAAAAACGATACGTCGGATAGCATTGACAAAATCAATCTATTAGAATGAATAAATTCTCTACCATCATCCATTGTCGGATTTCTGATTATGAAAAAAATGTAAGTAAGTAGCAAACTCTTTCTTGAATTCAAATCATGGATACACAATACAGATATTATAAAAAAAAATTGGTACTACTACTAGTATCAACTCACTACACCAAAAAACCATCTGAGTTAGTCATGACTACGTTTTATCAAGTAACAATCTGAATAAATTTAAGTACTAGAATGACTGGATTTCAAAAAATAAGAAAATTATAAAACTACTAAAAACTAGCTGCAACAGAAAACCATCTGAGGTAGTCAAGGCTATGTTTTATCAAGAAAATATCAGAATGCATTTAAGGCATAGTATGAATGGCTTGCAAAAAACACGAAAATACTACTACTAGTAACAACTGACTGCACCACAAAACCATCTGAAGTAGTCACGGAGATGTTTTATCAAGAAAATACCTGCATGCATTTAAGGTCTAGTATGAATGGCTTGCAAAAAACACGAAACTACTACGACTAGTAACAACTCACTGCACCACAAAAGCATCTGAGGTAGTCACGGCTATGTTTTATCAAGAAAATAACTGAATGCATTTAAGGTCTAGTATGAATGACTTGCAAAAAACACGAAAGTACTACTACTAGTATCAACTCACTGCACTACAAAACCATCTGAGGTAGTCACGGCTATGTTTTATCAAGAAAATATCTGAATGCATTTAAGGTCTAGTATGAATGACTTGCAAAAAACACGAAAGTACTACTACTAGTAACAACTCACTGCACTACAAAACCATCTGAGGTATTCAAGGCTATGTTTTATCAAGGAAACTTCTGAATGCATTTAAGGTCTAGTATGAATGGCTTGCAAAAAAAACGATACGTCGGATAACATTGACAAAATCAATCTATTAGAATGAATAAATTCTCTACCATCATCCATTGTCGGATTTCTCATTATGAAAAAATTGTAAGTAAGTAAGTAGCAAACTCTTTCTTGAATTCAACTCATGGATACACAATACAGATATTATAAGAAAAAATGTAATTTCCATACTTCATTTGCATGCAATAGATACCGAGAGTGCTATGATTCCTCCCCGCAATGACTTCTAAGGGTTTTATGACTCCTCCCCACAATGAATTCCGACGGCTTTAGGACTCATCCCTCTAGCCATAACTCCATTCAACCTTGAGCGAAAGTATAAAAGTTTGATGAAGTACGTCTCTACTTAACAATTACATTAATAGCTTCCAAGATGATAGGACTGTATGACACCGAATTTATCGGTTTGAAAAAATCATCTTGTGGTGTTATATTTGAATGTGCATTTTTATTATTGTCTATGGAACACTATGAGATTAACTGTTATTATTGATTAGTGAACTATAATATGTTTGAACATGAAAAAAGCTTCTCTAATACTAAAACGATTCGTATGAACAAACTAGGATTCTATGATAGAGTGATTACACAACTTAATAACACTGGTCAGGAACTGAGAAATGTCCAGGAGGAGGTCAATTACATTTTCAGCTTTTTTGGGGTTGAAGCACTACGTAAAGGGCAATGTACCTTCAGATAAAGTTTTTATCCAAAAGTGTAACCCTAGGATTCCACTTTTCAATCTAGAAGAGTTTAAGTGTCCTAAATTTGAAGGGGCTTATCACCGTCCTGAAGACGAGGTTAGGTTTCTCGCGGAGTGGATACCTGAGGACATACCTGATCGTAATAAATCCATAAGACATGGTAAAAACTATTCTATATCATGGGACCATCGTTTCTGGACGTTTAAGAGTGAACTCTTACTATTTTTATGTAAAGTACTATTTTTATGTAAATATGTGTTGTTTTTTTTCTCAAAAAAAAAATCTGTTAATACGTTTAAGCAATAAATATCTTTAAGCTTAACCAGTCTTTATTCTTTAGAATAGTTCTATTCATTTCACTAAATTATGAAGAAATTTTAAGTAAGTAACAATCACTTTCTTGCAATTCGCTTCCTGGACACAATACAGATATTTAATTCAAAAAATCATAATAAAATCGCAAGTAAATAATAAACTGCTTATTGTTTTCACCTATTGAATACACAATACCGAAATATCTTTCTAGAAATTATGAACTTGTAAATAGGTAACAATCTCTTTCTTGAAGTCAGCTCTTGTATACATAAAGCAGAAATTTCATTCAAGAAATTATGAAAAAATTGTAAGTAAGTAACAATGTGTCAGTGTGTGTGCAAGGCAGAGAAATTTCCTCACAAATTCCACTATTTGATGCCCCCCTCCACCCCACCGCAGCGCCCCCCCCCCCGTGGCGTTCCCCGCCCCCGATGTTTGCTAGAATTCCTTAAGAATGACACCTGAATCACAAAAACTGTTTAATTAGAATAAATAGCTCTTTTGAAAGTACTAAAAACACTTTAGCATAAAGAACGAGGTATTGACTAGGGGGCGAACACCGCCGATGTCTCTGATTGGCTCCTAAAAAATGGTAAATTCCACTATTTAATGCCCCCCTCTGGCAAAACTCTTTCTTGAAGTCACCTCTTATAAAGACACTGAATTTACACCACGATGGTGCATACATAGTGAGAGAGACATTGAAAGTTGACATAGCTTTATTTCATTTTTTAAGGTTAATTTAGACGAGGTTACGTGCACGCACGCCTCTTTTTTAAATTGTTGATCAGCATGCCTAAGACTCTAGGCAGGCATGCCTTTCCAAAAACTAACCTGACAAGTATGTGTCCAATAAGAGAGTCATTCATACTCCTGCCATTTACCTGTGCCCCAGCCGTTTAAACATTTGCTTCTCAATTACTTGGACTATCTATCTTGGCTTTTCTCTGTCTACAAATACCCAGCCCAGTCTTGATGCAACCTATTGCCCAAAATACTTGATAACTTCAATTCAATGCGTGCGCGCTCCTTATTTCTGGTTGAAAATGCTTATTTTTTAATTTAATTGGGATGAAAAGTCAAAGTCCAGCATAAAGAGCAAGGTATTTCGGAGGGGGCAGCTCACTTCATATACGGGATAATTTCCATTCGTAAACTCCTTATTTCTGGTTGAAAATGCTTATTTTTTAATTTAATTGGGATGAAAAGTCAAAGTCTAACATAAAGAACAAGGTATTTCGGAGGGGGCAGCTCGCTTCATATACGGAATAATTTCCATTCGTCTTAGTTTTTAACGATGCTCCTTATTTCTGGTTGAAAATGCTTATTTTTTTAATTTAATTGGGATGAAAAGTCAAAGTCTAACATAAGGAGCAAGGTATTTCGGAGGGGGCATCTAACTTCATATACGGGATAATTTCCATTCGTCTTAGTTTTTAACGATGCTCATTATTTCTGGTTGAAAATGCTTATTTTTTAATTTAATTTGGATGAAAAGTCAAAGTCTAGCATAAAGAGAAAGGTATTTCGGAGGGGGCAGCTCACGTTATTTACGGGATAATTTCTATTCGTCTTAGTTTTTAACGAGGCTCCCTTATTTCTAGTTGAAAATGCTTATTTTTTAATTTAATTGGAGTCAAAAGTCAAAGTCTAGCATAAAGAGCAAGATATTTTGGAGGGGGCAGCTCACTTCATATACGGGATAATTTCCATTCGTCTTAGTTTTTAACGAATAGTAACCGAAACTCTAAAAACCGGAATTTTGATACCCACAGATACATCAATAGAATTAAAATTTCATGCTGATTTCAAATATATAAGTTTCATTAAGTTTAGTTTTACCCATCAAAAGTTATGCATCTGAAAAAATTTGACTTATTTTAGAAAAAAGGGGGAAACACCCCCTAAAAGTCATAGAACTTTAATGAAAATTACACCATCGGATTAAACGTACCAGAGAACCCTGCTGTAGAAATTTCAAGCTCCTATCTGCAAAAATGTGGAATTTTATATTTTTTGTCAAAAGAAAGATCACGGATGCGTGTTTATTTGTTTGTTTTTTTTGTTTGTTTGTTTTTTTTGTTTTTTTTCCCAGGGGTGATCGTATCGATCCAGTAGTCCTCGAATATCGTAAGAGGGCTCATTTGAACGTAAATTAAAAGTTCTAGTGCCCTTTTTAAGTGACCAAAAAAATTGGAGGGCAACTTGGCCCCCTCCCACGCTCATTTTTTTCCCGAAGTCACCCAATTAAAATTTTGAGATATCCATTTTGTTCAGCATAGACGAAAGTTTAATAAAAATGTCTTTTAGGATGACTTCATCCCCCACAGTTCCGAGGGGAAGGGTTGCAAATTATGAACTTTGCCCATTGTTTATATCACAGTTCATATAATTATCCAGTATGATCATTCTCTATCTCACCCATTATAAAAACCCAGACCGGGGTGCGAGTGCTCCAGAGAACGTTTTCGCAGATATAAACATAAGCAAAGTCAGATTAGCGGGAATACGGGTTAGTCTGTTTCCGATTGTTTCCAACAAAGTGCATGGAAACAATCGGAAAGAGACTAACCCGCATTCCCACTAATGCAGAAATAAGTGGGAGGAGCTTTTTGTTCGCACCGAGAACGAAGACCAGAAATGATCTGCGATAAGCTTACTGGTATATTCTGTCTACTGTGGTTTATATATAGTATTGGTTATTGGGAAGTATACAGACATTTTCGGGAAGGGGTTATGGGGTTATAGGATGGGGTTACTCGGGAGAATCTTTCCTTGGAGGATGTTTCCTTGGGGTAAGAGACATTTCTATGAAGGGGGCACCGGATTTCCCAGCATTATCTAAAAAACGATCAGAAATTAAATTAAAATTAAGTTTTTTCAACTGAAAGTAAGAAGCAACATTAAAACTTAAAACGAACAGAAATCATTATGTATATGAGGGGATTCGCCCACAAGTCAATACCTCGCTCTTTATGCTAAAATTTTTTTTTTAAACTTTCAAAAGAGCTATCTATTCTAATTAAACTGCCTTTGTGATTCAGGGGTTTCTGATTCAAACAAAATTTTAACTTTAGAGTAAAGAGCGTGGTATTGACTAAGGGGAGAACCCCCTCATACACGTAATAACATATATGTAATAAAAAAACAAGCGATACGGCTCAATAGTAATCGAAACTTTAAAAAACGGTATTTTGATGTCAATGAATGTATCAAAAGAATGGGCTTATAATGCTGATTCTAAATATATAAATTTTATTAAGTTTAGTATTACTCATCAAAGGCTACGAGCCTGAGAAAATTTACCTGATTTTTGAAAGAGGGGAAAAACATCCCCTACAAGTGAAATAATTTTAATGAAAATCCCACCGTCAGATTCAGCGTATCAGAAAACCCTATTACATAGGTTTCAAGCTCATATCTGCAAAAATGTAGAATTTTGTATTTTTTGCCAAATGAAAGATCACGGATGCGTGTTTTTTTTTTTGTTTTTTTTTTCAGGGGTAATAGTTCCGACCCAGTGGTCCTAGAACATCAAGAGAGAGCTCATTCGAACGGAAATTAAAAGTTATAGTGCCCTTTTCAGTGACCAAAAAAACTTTAAAAAACTTTAAAAAAAGGAAAATTAATATGCGAATTTCGTTTTAATCATTCAAGTACGGTGAGTCAAAATCAAAGCTGCATTAATTCAAAAACGTTCAGAAATTAACTAAATAAAACAAGTTTTTTCAACTGAAAGTAAGGAGTGACATTAAAACTTAAAACGAACAGAAATTATTCCGTATATGAAAGGGACTGTCCCCTCTTCAACGCCTTGCTCTTTACGCTAAAGTTTGACTCTGTCTCACAACTTTATTTTTTTAAACAATACAAAACTTTAGCGTAAAGAGCGAGGCGTTGAGGAGAGGACAGTCCCTTTCGTATATGGAATAATTTCTGTTCGTTTTAAGTTTTAATGTCGCTCCTTACTTTCAGTTGAAAAAACTTGTTTTATTTAGTTAATATGAATAAAAATCCCACTCTCTTTCCACCCAACGTTTTATGGCAAAACATTACGAAAAGTTTCTGCACAGATCTTGGACTGATCGAACATCTTGACTAAATATTCAAATTTTGCCCAAAATTCTAATTCTAGAACATTTCAGTTCTTGAGTCGAAGAAAGTAAAAACAAACTTATACATAAGCCTAAAATTAACCAATAAGAAAACTATGTCAATTAAAAAAACAGACGTAAATAAATTCCAAATGAGAATTGTTTCTAAGAAAAGCAAACGGTCATGTTTAAACCTAAGAGGAACAGAAATAAGGTCAAATAATAATGCAAACATGAAACGACAGAAATGACTATGAATACTACTACGACTAACTCATTGCAGCACCAAGCCGCCCAAGGCCAATAAAGCTACACATACTGCTCCTTCACTCCAATCTATTCAAAACTTGGTACTGATGTGTTAGCCAGTACACACTGGAGAATTTCGATCTATAAAATCAGACAATAACCGGTTTATTGCTGTTTGTATACGCAGACAATTAACTTCGGCTCAGTAGAAAACTACATTGTAGCTATATTTAGTTGGTAATTTTTGGTTAGACAAGGTTACATTTTGCATGTAGCTCCGCAATGCTTAACCCCCCTCTTCCCTAATGTACAAATATGCAGTCCAAATTATATATATCCTATCTATCTCCAAAGTTTCTCAGCTGTTCCAACCCCAGACCTGTAGATCCAACTTCTCGAGTGTGTACTGGCTAACAAATAAGTACCCAAAACGTCACTATTAACCCTCCCCCCCCCCCGTGAGGTTTCAATTTCCTTTAAGTCATCCCTTATTATCCTTTCTCATCCCATTAGAGTTGACCTGCCGAGTAATTAACAAATTACTATGAATGAATAAATGATTCCAAAATGAACATAATTTAAATTAAAAAGTGAAGCATAAGTCAAACACAAATTAACCCAAATATGAGTAGGGCTACCGCCCCTCTAGATCCTCTAAAATGCTAGAGCGTCACTTGCGCTTTACTGAAAACAGAAATATATTATAAAGTTCCTCTTTTTTTACTGATTCGTCCGTTCTATTTGTTGCGTCAATAAACGCAAGAGATTGCTTCACAAGTCAGTACTCATTTAGAACATTTAATTAGGCATGAATTTTATATGAGATAGAATGCAATGGAAATTTTTGAGAAATAAGAGGCATTTGAAAATATTGCAAAATTAAATTGAAATTGATTATTGTAATTATTTGAATATTTCTTTTCTTTCGTGTAATCTTTACTTTTATCATCATTAATGGTTTGACTAATAAAAACCGCACAGTTCATAAACATATAGTTTTCAGTCAAGCATAAGTGGCAGTCAAACCTCTTAGACGGTTTGAGATTCAGGTTGCTAGAATAGGTTCAAAAATTAATGTTAGGAAGACTAAGTCACTAAGGCTAGAAATAAGTGAAGATGAAATCGTGACGGTGAGTAACGAAAAGAGTGATCAGGTTAACAGCTTCACTTACCTTGGTAGTATTATTAGTAAAGACAGCGGGTGCCGTGAAGACGTTAAAAGCAGAATAGCCAAGGCTCAGGGTATTTTTTCACAGTTAAAAAAAGTTTGGAAGAATACTAAGATAAGTCTGCAAACCAAGATTAAAATTTTGGAAGCTACAGCGATGACAGTGTCAAATATGGCTATGAAGCATGGGCATGCCGAAAAACGGATGAAGATTTGCTACATGTTTTCCAAAGACACTGCCTATGGATTGTTTTGGGTACCCGGCTGAGTGACCGTATTTCTAACTGTAGGCTCTACGAAAAGTGTGGTTTAAACCCGCTTTCTAGGGCTATAATGAGAAAAAGGTTGAGATGGCTAGGGCAAGTTCTGCGGATGAAGGATGACAGATTGCCCAAGATTGTACTTTTCGGCCACCCGTCTAGAGCTAAACGGAAGGCAGGTCGTTCGCGGTTGGGGTAGGAGGATGTCATAAAGAAAGATTTAAAGGAAATGGAAGTTTTCTGGGAGTGTATAAAGAAGGAAGTTTTGATTATGTGGGAAAGGTTAAGGAGCGTGTGTAGGTATTGGCCTCGGAAAGCTTGATGATGTACTTAGTTGTTAGTAATAGTAGTAGTAGATAGATACAGCAGAGATTAGCTTGAAATTTTTGTCTTAATAAATTATGTTTGCAAAGAACAACTTTTCGCAAGTAGTCGCTGTATCAAACAATTGGTGGTAATGAACTATAGCTAACGAGCGACATGGCCGGATAGTCATCGATCCTCTAAAAACAGATTCAGCATACCAGAATTAAACAGAATTTTGTACTCGGTGCATCAAACAATTTGTGATATCGAGGAATAGGTAACGAGCGACTCGGCCTAATAGTCATCGGACCTTTAAAAACGAGATTTTGATTAGGCTACACCAACACCAGATACAACGAAAGAATAGATATTCTAGGCTGATTCCAAATATGTAAGATTCATTAAGTTTAAGGTTACCCGTCAAAACTTATGACCCTGAGAACCCATCATAAGCTGCAATCTTGGAAAATCTGCCTGATTTTCAAAAAAGGGGGAACACCCTCGAAAGGTTGAGCGATCTTAACAAATATCACACTATCAGATTGAGCATATCAGGGAACCCTGCTGTAGAGGTTTCAAGCTTCATCAACAAAAATGCACAATTCTGTGCCAAAAAAAAAAATAATCAGGGATGCGTGTTAATTTATTGTTGTTTTTTTTCCGGGGGTGATCGTAGCGAAACAATGATCCTAGAATACAGGGAGAGGGCTTATTTTAACGGGAACCACAGGTTCTAATTTTCTTATTTAAGAAAACTTAAAAAAAAAGCATATCAGAGAACCCTGCTGTAGAGGTTTCAAGCTCCTATCTACAAAAATGTAGGATCATGTGTTTCTTTGCCAAAATTAATTAAAAAAACTTTTTCCACAATATAAGTTTTTCCAAGAAAAGTAAAGAACTCCATTAAACAAAAATGAGCAAAACTAAAATCAAATAATCTGCCAAGCGTGAAACTACCACAAATCAGCATTGATAAATAAATGAAATCCAAAACGAACAAAAATTACAATAATTAATCTAGTCAAACTCAAAACGAGCAGAAATTAACATAAGTTGGGCGCAAAACCCCTATGCCTTCCCAAGGCCAGAACAAAATTTGCACTTTACTACAAAAATATAAATGTTTTTATTTTTATAACTTTAATAAATCAAATAATATTAACATTTTGCATCAGTATATGTATATTAAACTGACAATGCACATTCATTTGTATTTTTTCAGTAAAGTGCAAATTTTGTTCTGACCTTGGGAAGGCATGGGGGTGTTGCGCCCAACTTATGTGAATTTCTGCTCGTTTTGAGTTTGACTCGGTTATTTATTGTGTTCGTTATAAGTGTTCGTTTTGGGTTTCATTTATTTATCAATGCTGATTTGTGGTAGTTTCACGCTTGGTAGATTATTAGATTTTAGTGTTGCTTATTTTTTGTTAAATGGGGCTCTTTACTTTTCTTTGGAAAACTTATTTTGTAGAAAAAGTTTTTTTTAATTAATTTCTGTTTGTTTTATAATGACATAGTCCTTTCACAAAAAAAGAAAATAATACTCTAAAACTTTTCGTTTTTTAAGACTTTATAGTTTGGCCTGCTATTTGTATGCCGGAGAAAAATTTTCAGCAATTTTCAACAGCATACACCCTTTTAAAAATCTGGACACAAATAGTACTGTTTAATTTAGTTTCACAACTCCTCTAAATGACTTGTAGGCTAATGGAAAACTTGATACCATTCGCAAAAAAAATCTGTTTACTTTCTTTGATAGCTTGGATACACTTACGCTATTTGGATTTGGTTAAATTTTAAGAGCAGAAGTAGCCCCGAACGTTTGAACCTAATACTCTCAGTTGTTCTTGGGATACTGCTGAGATGCCTTATTGGGAATCAGTATTATCACAGTGCATTTTAATTTAATCTTAAGTCAACATTTAGTTTTTAAACATATAAAAATTGGATTTGAGAGTAGTAAGGGTATAATAGATTGAAAATATACAAGAAAATAAACATTGAATTTCACTATTGATCATAAATATACATGAAAATATACATTGAAATTGCTGTTGATTTGAACTATACATTCAACTATACATTCACGCCTACAAGAATATGCTCAAAAGTGTTAAAGATTTGAACTATGCATTCAACTATACATTCACACCTACAAGAATATGCTCCATAGTGTTAAAGGTTTGAACTATACATTCAACTATACATTCACGCCTAGAAGAATATGGTGAAAAGTGTAATAGATTTGAACTATACATTCAACTATACATTCACGCCTACAAGAATATGCTCAAAAGTGTAATAGATTTGAACCCTAAATTCAACCGTACATTCAACCCTACTCTTTAGTTTACGAGATTTGCGAATTTTTTGCGAAAAGATATTTGCGTAAAGGTATTGCGATGGTTAAGAATGCCTCACGGGTAATTAAAGAATGGGATGCTTGCATCAACAATACAAAGAATAAGCTCAGATACTTAATAGATTTGACGCTTACAAGAGACATTGCTAGAAAGTATTCAATAGCTTAATTGAAAAGTAACGATAGAATGACATTGTGACTTGACCTAGCTTTACCTCGCCGATGGGGTCTGTATAATACATACGTAACGTTTGAAAAGTATTGTCAATTTAAAAAGAAGCAATCGGAGATGTTTGATTAACCTTTGCAAAAAAAGGGTAATGGGATTTGTGAATTGGAGGAGATGCCATGATTATGTACTGTATAATACACAAGTGATGTTTTGGAGCGTATTGTCAATTTAACGAGAAAATGACTGAAAAGTGTTTTGAGGGAGATGGGTTGCATGGAGGGTTGAGTTGCATGAGAGTTCAGTTAAAGGGGGTACAGTTACACGGGGATTTTGGTTATACAGGGGTTCAGTTACAAGAGGGTTCAGTTGCACGGGGGTTGAGTTAAATGGGGATTGAGTTCCACGAGAGTACAAGAAAATGACTGAAAAGTGTTTTGAGGGAGATGGGTTGCATGGAGGGTTGAGGTGCATGAGAGTTCAGTTAAAGGTGGTACAGTTACACGGGGGTTTCGATTATACAGGGGTTCAGTTACAAGAGGGTTCAGTTGCACGGGGGTTGAGTTATATGGGGTTTGCGTTCCACGAGAGTACGAGAAAATGACTGAAAAGTGTTTTGAGGGAGATGGGTTGCATGGGGGGGGTTGAATTGCATGAGAGTTCAGTTAAAGGGGGTACAGTTACACGGGGGTTTCGGTTATACAGGGGTTCAGTTACAAGGGGGTTCAGTTGCACGGGGGTTGAGTTAAATGGGGATTGAGTTCCACGAGAGTAGTGCTTTGTCGTGGCTTAGCTTGTCACAGTTTTAAAAGAGCTTTACGGGAATTGAGAGACTTAGTTGCCTAATTCCGTGTGATTTTTCTTTACTTGATGGTCATTAAAAACGAAATTTTTGTGTTAAATAAGTAGTTTTTGTATCTTTTAAAAGAGCTTTAAGGGGTTTGAGAGACTCAGTTGCCTGATTCCGTGTGGTTTTTCTTCACTTGGTGATAATTAAAAACGAAATTTTTGTGTTAAATAAGTAGTTTTTGTATCTTTTAAAAGAGCTTTACCGGGTTTGAGAGACTCAGTTGCCTAATTCCGTGTGGCTTTACTTTACTTGGTGGTCATTAAAAACGAAATTTGTGTGTTAAATCAGTAGGTTTTGTGTCTTTTAAAAGAGCTTTACGGGGTTTGAGAGACTCAGTTGCCTGCTTCTATGTGGTTTTACTTCACTTAGTGCTCATTAAAAACGAAATTTTTGTGTTAAATAATTCGTTTTTGTATCTTTTAAAAGAGCTGCTAGGGGTTTGAGAGACTCAGTTGCCTGATTACGTGTGGTGGTTATACAGGGATTCAGTTACAAGGGGGTTCAGTTGCACGGGGTTGAGTTAAATGGGGATTGAGTTCCACGAGAGTACGAGAAAATGACTGAAAAGTGTTTTGAGGGAGATGGGTTGCATGGAGGATTGAGTTGCATGAGAGTTCAGTTAAAGGGGGTAGAGTCACACGGGGGGGGGGGGTAGCCAGGGTTTCAGGTCCCCGGGGTGTCAGGGGCACGGGGGGTGAGTTAAATGGGGATTGAGTTCCACGAGAGTAGTGCTTTGTCGTGGTTTAGCTTGTCACAGTTTTAAAAGAGCTTTACAGTATTTGAGAGAGTCAGTTGCCTGATTCCGTGTGGTTTTTTTTTACTTGATGGTCATTAAAAACTAAATTTTTGTGTAAAATAAGAAGTTTTTGTATCTATTAAAATAGATTTACGGGGATTGAGAGACTCAGTTTCCTAATTCAGTGTGGTTTTTATTAACTTTGTGGTCATTAAAAACGAAATTTTTGTTTTAAATAAGTAGTTTTTGTATCTTTTAAAATAGCTTTACAGGGTTTGAGAGACTCAGTTGCCTAATCCCGTGTGGCTTTCCTTTACTTGGTGGTCATTAACAACGAAATTTTTGTGTTAAATAAGTAGTTTTTGTATCTTTTAAAAGAGCTTTACGGGGATTGAGAGACTCAGTTGCCGGATTCCGTGTGATTTTTCTTGTTTTCAGTAAAGACATTCGATATCCTAAAAGTGTTTAATTTAAACTTTTTTTAAACTTCGAAATTTTTCAACTTTATTAATTTTTTTCTTTTTGTACATTACTTAGAATGTCAAAATATGCTTACAGTTCTAACAATTGCGCTCTTTGATTGGTCAGAGACAGGATGTGACTTTCCCACTGGTATTCTATGACCGATTATTGACACTACCTAATCGATTGCATGTATTAAATCAGTATTTTTTACGCAATAGTCAGATAAACACTTTCTTTATATCTTTAAAATAAAAATGAATATGTAACTTCTTAATAAAGTTTGTTTACATAAAACGATTACAGTTGCATTGAATGCACAGAAAGAGAAGTATTTAAACTTTGAAACAAGTACAGGTGGTAGCACTATTGGAAATGTATGTATGCATTGTCATGACAGTAAGGAATTAAATTTCTTTGGAATACCGAAAAAATTCAACTCTTATGTTGGTGGTTATGCGAGATTGAGATCTCCAGAGATGATTGCACTCAAAGAGAATGCCAACATAAAAATAATCATTGATGATAGAGGACAACTCCTTGCTACTGTTGCAGGTAACACATTACCTACCGATACATCCAATCGTCACCTTTCGGGTATTAGCATTCAAAGGAAGATCATTAAAAGAAAGGCCTACTCTTCTACTAATATCGTAAACCATATCGTGTCTACGTGCCGAAACTGTTACCTGTGTAAAAATAATGTGATAATAGACAGTGAAATTGCCAGAAAAATAAAAAGGGCATTGTCAGAAAATATCACTATGGAATATAAAGATGAATCGATGAAAAACAAAGCACCAGCAAACGTTACTGCCATTGATTAAACAGTCATTGAACCAAATAATACCAAAGACGAAAAGCATATTGAGCCTGTTGATGAGAAACCAGTAAAAATTGTGTATGACTCAAAATGGAATAATGATTATTCTACTGATTACGAACTAAGAGAAGACAATAGCTACAATATCAAGAGAGAACATGGTGAACTATTCTATGGAACAGATTCAAATTTTCCAAAGTTGATCACTGATATTAATAATATATCATAATACATTTTTGTATTAATATTCTACATAGCATTATTTCATTAATAATATATCATGAATTACAATGTTATGTGTTCATTATTTTTAGAGTAAGCTAGCATATCAAACGTTTAGAACGTCTATTAAAACGTCGGAGATGTAAGAAAAGGAATTTGCATACATCTATTGTCAGACACATGGGAACAAATTCTTTCTTGAACTCGCCTCCTGGATAAATAAAAAAAGACATTTCATTCAAGAAATTATGACGAAACTCTAAGTAAGCAATAAACTCTTTCTTGAAGTTACCTCATGGATACACAATGCAGAAATTTCATTTAAGAAATTATCAAAAATTGTAAGTAAGTAGCAAATTCTTTCAAAAATATGTTAATACTTTTAAGCAATAAATATCTTTAAGCTTAACCCGTCTTTATTCTTTAGAATAGTTTTATTCATTTCATTAAATTATGAAGAAATTGTAAGTAAGTAACAATAGCTTTCTTGAATTCGCTTCCTGGACACACTACAGATATTTAATTCAAGAAATCATAATAAAATCGCAAGTAAGTAATAAAGTCTTTATTGTTTTCACCTATTGGATACACAATACTGAAATTTCATTCATGAAATTATGAAGGAATTTTAAAGAGGTTACACACTCATGTTACCTCATGGATACACAATGCAGAAATTTCATTTAAGAAATTATAAAAAATTTTATGTAAGTATCAATTTCAGTCGTGAGTTTACCCCCCTTTTTAATAAAAAAGATAATTCATTAAATGTATTAGGAAAAAATTCCAAGTAAGTAGCAAATTATTTTTTGTATTCTCAAGCTGAATAAACAAAAAAGATATTTTATTCGAGAGATTAAGACAAACTTCCAATTAAGTAACAAACTCTTTATTATTTTCATGACTAAGATACATGATGTAGAATTTTCATTTAGGAAATTATGAAAAATTTCTCAGTAAGTAACAATTTATTTCTTGAAGTAAATTATCGGATACACAATACGGTAATTTAATTTGATAAATTATTAAAAAAAAAACAATTTCTTTCTTGAAGTCAACTCTTGGATACACAATACGGAAATTTCATTCAAGAAATTATGAAAATATTTGTAAGTAAATAACAAAATCTTTTTGTTTTCACCTCTTGGATATACAGTACAGATACTTCATTCAAGAAATTATGAAAAAACCTCATGTAAGTAACTTTTTTCTCTTTATCAAAAACAATTTTCACTTAGCTACACGATGTAGAAATTTAATTCAAGAAATTGGGAAAAAATTCTCAGTAAGTAACAATTTCTTTCTTGAAGTCAACTCATGGATACACAATACGGAAATTTCACTCAAGAATTTCATGACTTAGATACACGATGTAGAAATTTGATTCAAGAAATTATGAAAAAATTCTCAGTAAGTAACAATTTCTTTCTTGAAGTCAACTCTTGGATACACAATACGGAAATTTCATTCAAGAAATTATGAAAATATTTGTAAGTAAGTAACAAACTCCTCATTGATTTCACCTCTTGGATATACAGTACAGATACTTCATTCAAGAAATTATGAATAAATCGCAAGTAAGTAACTTTTTTTTTCTTTATCAAAAACAATTTTCACTTAGCTAAATGATGTAGAAATTTAATTCAAGAAATTATTGAAAAATTCTCAGTAAGTAACAATTTCTTTCTTGAAGTCAACTCTTGGATACGCAATACGGAAATTTCATTCAAGAAATTATGAAAAAATTGTAACTAAGTAGCAAATTCTTTCTTGAATCTACCTGTTGGACCAACAAAAAAGACATTTCGTTCAAGAAATTATGACAAAATTCTAAGTAAGTAACAAACTCTTTATTGTTTTCACGAGTTAGATATACGACGTAGAAATTAAATTAAGAAATTATGAAAAAATTCTCAGTCTAAGTAGCAAATTCTTTCTTGAATTCACCTGTTGGATAAACAAAAAAACATTTCGTTCAAGAAATTATGACAAAATTCTAAGTAAGTAACACAATTTATTTTTTTCACTATTTAGATATACGACGTATAAATTTAATTAAAGAAATTATGAAAAAATCCTCAGTCTAAGTAGCATATTCTTTCTTGAATTCACTAGTTGGATAAACAAAAAAAAAAAACAAAAAAGACATTTCGTTCAAGAAATTATGAAAAAATGATAAGTAAGTACCGAACTTTATTGTGTTCACGAGTTAGATATACGATGTAGAAATTAAATTCATGAAATTATGAAAAATATCTCAGTAAGTAACCATTTCTTTCTTGAAGTCAACTCTTGGATACACAATACGGAAATTTCATTCAAGAAATTATGAAAATATTTGTAAGTAAGTCACAAACTCTTTATTAATTTCACCTATTGGATATACAGTACATATACTTCATTCAAGAAATTATGAAAAAAACGCAAATAAGTAGCTTTTTTTTCTCTTTATCACAAACAATTTTCACTTAGCTACGCGATGTAGAAATTTAATTCAAGAAATTATTAAAAAATTCTCAGTAAGTAACAATTTCTTTCTTTAAGTCAACTCTTGGATACACACAATACTGAAATTTCATTCAAGAAATTATAAAAAATATTTGTAAGTAAGTAACAAGCTCTTTATTGATTTCACCTCTTGAATATACAGTACAGATACTTCATTCAAGAAACGTGATTAAACACGTTTTGAAACTGCATGCTATTTGTATGCCTTTCCTTGGCACCTTTTCAAACGAGCGGGGATTCCCCACTGGTTCCTACACATTGCAAAAAAGTGAGCAGTACGAAAACTCCACGTTTTCAACCAGACTGGTTTTTTAGGGACCAATCTGGAGAGATATGCAAAGTCGACATGCTTTATTTCATTTTTTTTTAGGTTCCTTTAGACGAGGTTACGGGCGCGCACGTAACTCCGTATAAATGCACCTTAAAAAAAATGAAATAAAGCTATGTCGACTTTACATATCTCGCCTTATTGGTCCCTAAAAAACCAGTCGGGTTGAAAACGTGGAGTTTTCGTACTGCTCACTTTTTTGCAATGTGTAGGAACCCGTGGGGAATCCCTATGCTAGTGGAAAGGAGCCCCGGACAGGCAGACACATAGCATGCAGTTTCAAAAAGTGTTTAATCACGTTTCTTGAATGAAGTATCTGTACTGTATATTCAAGAGGTGAAATCAATAAAGAGCTTGTTACTTACTTACAAATATTTTTTATAATTTCTTGAATGAAATTTCCGTATTGTGTGTATCCAAGAGTTGACATCAAGAAAGAAATTGTTACTTACTGATAGTTTTTTCATAATTTCTTGAATTAAATTTCTACATCGCGTAGCTAAGTGAAAACTGTGTGTGATAAAGAGAAAAAAAAGCTACTTACTTGCGATTTTTTCATAATTTCTTGAATGAAGTATCTGTACTGTATATCCAAGAGGTGAAATTAATAAAGAGTTTGTTACTTACTTACAAATATTTTCATAATTTCTTGAATGAAATTTCCGTATTGTGTATCCAAGAGTTGACTTCAAGAAAGAAATGGTTACTTACTGAGATTTTTTTCATAATTTCATGAATTTAATTTCTACATCGTATATCTAACTCGTGAAAACAATAAAGTTTGTTACTTACTTAGAATTTTGTCATAATTTCTTGAACGAAATGTCTTTTTTTTTTTTTTTTTTATCCAACAGGTGAATTCAAGAAAGAATTTTCTACTTAGACTTAGTATTTTTTCATAATTTCTTGAATTTAATTTCTACGTCGTATATCTAACTCGTGAAAACAATAACGTTTGTTACTTACTTAGAATTTTGTCATAATTTCTTGAACGAAATGTTTTTTTGTTTATCCAACAGGTGAATTCAAGAAAGAATTTGCTACTTAGACTGAGAATTTTTTCATAATTTCTTGAATTTAATTTCTACGTCGTATATCTAACTAGTGAAAACAATAAAAAGTTTGTTACTTACTTAGAATTTTGTCATAATTTCTTGAACGAAATGTCTTTTTTGTTTGTCCAACAGGTAAATTCAAAAAAGTAATTACTACTTAGCTAAAATTTTTTCATAATTTATTGAACGAAATTTCCGTATTGCATATCCAAGAGTTGACTTCAAGAAAGAAATTGTTACTTACTGAGAATTTTTCAATAATTTCTTGAATTAAATTTCTACATCATTTAGCTAAGTGAAAATTGTTTGTGATAAAGACAAAAAAAAGTTATTTACTTGCGATTTTTTCATAATTTCTTTAATGAAGTATCTGTAGTGTATATCCAAGAGGTGAAATCAATAAAGAGTTTGTTACTTACTTACAAATATTTTCATAATTTCTTGAATGAAATTTCCGTATTGTGTATCCAAAAGATGAGTTCAAGAAAGACATTGCTACTTATGGGGACTTTTTTCATAATTTATTGAATCAAGTTTCTGCATGGTTCATATAATTTAAGAAATTTTTGAAAAAGATTTATATATAGTATATCCATGAGCTGACTTAAAGAAAGAACGTGTTGCTTACTGAGAATTTTTTCCTAATTTCTTGAATTAATTTCTACATCGTGTAGCTAATTGAAAATTGTTTTTGATAAAGATAAAAAAAAGTTACTTACATGCGGTTTTTTCATAATTTCTTGAATGAAGTATCTGTACTGTATATCCAAGAGGTGAAAACAAAAAGAGTTTGTTACTTACTTACAAATATTTTCATAATTTCTTGAATGAAATTTCCGTATTGTGTATCCAAGAGTTGACTTCAAGAAAGGAATTGTTTTTTTTTCATAATTTCTTAAATGAAATTTCCACATTGTGTATCCAAGAGTTGACTTCAAGAAAAGAAATTGTTACTTACTGAGAATTTTTTCATAATTTCTTGAATTAAATTTCTTTATCGTGTATCTAAGTCATGAAAACAATAAAGAGTTTGTTACTAACTTGGAATTTTGTCATAATTTCTCGAAAGAAATGTCTTTTTTGTTTATCCAGCAGGTGCATTCAAGAAAGAATTTGCTACTTACTTACAATTTTTTCATAATTTCTTTAATGAACTTTCTTTTTATTTACCCAGGAGGTGAATTCAAGAAAGAATTTGCTACTTACTTAAAATTTTTTATAATTTCTTAAATGAAATTTCTGCATTGTGTATCCATGAGGTAACATGAGTGTGTTACCTATTTACAATTCCTTCATAATTTCATGAATGAAATTTCAGTATTGTGTATCCAATAGGTGAAAAGAATAACGACTTTATTACTTACTTGCGATTTTATTATGATTTCTTGAATTAAATATCTGTATTGTGTCCAGGAAGCGAATTCAAGAAAGCTATTGATACTTACTTACAATTTCTTCATAATTTAATGAAATGATTAAAACTATTCTGAAGAATAAAGACGGGTTAAGCTTAAAGATATTTATTGCTTAAACGTATTAACATATTTTTGAAAGAATTTGCTACTTACTTACAATTTTTGATAATTTCTTAAATGAAATTTCTGCATTGTGTATCCATGAGGTAACTTCAAGAAAGAGTTTATTGCTTACTTAGAGTTTCGTCATAATTTCTTGAATGAAATGTCTTTTTTTATTTATCCAGGAGGCGAGTTCAAGAAAGAATTTGTTCCCATGTGTCTGACAATAGATGTATGCAAATTCCTTTTCTTACATATCCGACGTTTTATTAGACATTCTAAACGTTTGATATGCTAGCTTACTCTAAAAATAACGAACACATAACAATGTAATGCATAATGTGTTTTTAATGAAATAATGCTATGTAGAATATTAATACAAAAATATACTATGATACATTATTAATATCAATGATCAACTTTGGACATTTTGAATCTGTTTCATAAAATAGTTCACCATGTTCTCTCTTGATATTATAGCTATTGTCTTCTCGTAGTTCGTAATCAGTAGAATAATCATTATTCCATTTTGAGTCATACACAATTTTTACTGGTGTCTCATCAACAGGCTCAATATTCTTTTCGTCTTTGGTATTATTTGGTTCAATGACGGTTTGAGTAATGGTAGTAACGTTTTATTGTGCTTTGTTTTTCATCGATTCATCTTTATATTCCATCGTGATATTTTCTGACAATGCCCTTTTTATTTTTCTGGCAATTTCATTGTCTATTATCACATTATTTTTACACAGGTAACAGTTTCGGCACGTAGACAAGATATGGTTTACGATATTAGTAGAAGAGTAGGCCTTTCTTTTAATGATCTTCCGTTGAATGCTAATACCCGAAAGGTGACGAATGGATGTATCAGTAGGTAATGTGTTACCTGCTACAGTAGCAAGGAGTTGTCCTCTATCATCAATGATTATTTTTATGTTGGCATTCTCTTTGAGTGGAATCATCTCTGGAAATCTCAATCTCGCATAACCACCAACATAAGAGCTAAATTTTTTCGGTATTCCAAAGAAATTTAATTCCTTACTGTCATGACAATGCATGCATACATTTGCAATAGTGCTACCACCTGTACTTGTTTCAAAGTTTAAATACTTCTCTTTGTCAGCATTCAATGCTAAAATAACCTTGTTATGTAAACACACTTTCTTAAAATGCTCCATCTTCACTTTTTTTAAAGATATGACTTATGTGTTTATCGTTCCACTGCGTAAAAAATACTGATTTAATACATGCAATAGATTAGGTAGTCTCAATAACCTGTCATAGAATACCAGTGGGAAAGTCACATCGTGTCTCTGACCAATCACAGAGCGCAATTGTTAGAACTGTAAGCATATTTTGACATTTTAAGTTATGTACAAAAAGAAAAAAATAAATAAAGTTGAAAAATTTCGAAGTTTTAAAAAGTTTGAATTAAACACTTTTAGGATATCGAATGTCTTTACTGAAAACAAGAAAAATCACACGGAATCCGGCAACTGAGTCTCTCAATCCCCGTAAAGCTCTTTTAAAAGATACAAAAACTACTTATTTAACACAAAAATTTCGTTGTTAATGACCACCAAGTAAAGGAAAGCCACACGGAATTAGGCAACTGAGTCTCTCAAACCCTGTAAAGATATTTTAAAATATACAAAAACTAATTATTTAACACAAAAATTTCTTTTTTATTTACCAAAAATTGAATAAAAAGCACACTGAATCAGGCAACTGAGTCTCTCAATCCCCTTAAAGCTCTTTTAAAAGATACAAAAACTACTTATTTAACACAAAAATTTCGTTTTTAATGACCATCAAGTAAAGAAAAATCACACGGAATTAGGCAACTGAGTCTCTCAATCCCCATAAAGCTCTTTTAAAACTGTGACAAGCTAAACCATGACAAAGCACTACTCTCGTGGAACTCAATCCCCATTTAACTCACCCCCCGGGCACCTGACGCCGCGGGGGACGGACCCCCGGGCGACCCCCCACCCCCGTGTGACTCTACCCCCTTTAACTGAACTCTCATGCAACTCAATCCTCCATGCAACCCATCTCCCTCAAAACACTTTTCAGTCATTTTCTCGTACTCTCGTGGAACTCAATCCCCATTTAACTCAACCCCGTGCAACTGAACCCCCTTGTAACTGAATCCCTGTATAACCACCACACGGAATCAGGCAACTGAGTCTCTCAAACCCATTAAAGCTCTTTTAAAATAAAAAAAAACTACTTATTTAACACAAAATATCGATTTTAATTACCATTAAGTGAAGAAACACCACACGGAATCAGACAATTGAGTCTCTCAAAACTCTTAAAGATCTTTTAAAAGATAAAAAAACTACTGATTTAACAAAAAAATTTCTTTGTTAATGACCACCAAGTAAAGTAAAGCCACACGGAATTAGGCAACTGAGTCTCTCAAACCCGGTAAAGCTCTTTTAAAAGATACAAAAAACTACTTATTTAATATATAAATTTCGTTTTTAATGATCACCAAGTGAAGAAAAACCACACGGAATCAGGCAACTGAGTCTCTCAAACCCCTTAAAGCTCTTTTAAAAGATACAAAAACTACTTATTTAACACAAAAATTTCGTTTTTAATGACCATCAAGTAAAGAAAAATCACACGGAATTAGGCAACTAAGTCTCTCAATTCCCGTAAAGCTCTTTTAAAACTGTGACAAGCTAAGCCACGACAAAGCACTACTCTCGTGGAACTCAATCCCCATTTAACTCAACCCCCGTGCAACTGAACCCCCTTGTAACTGAACCCCTGTATAACCGAAACCCCCGTGTAACTGTACCCCCTTTAACTGAACTCTCATGCAATTCAACCCCCCCATGCAACCCATCTCCCTCAAAACACTTGTCAGTCATTTTCTCGTACTCTCGTGGAACTCAATCCCCATTTAACTCAACCCCCTTGCAACTGAACCCTCTTGTAACTGAACCCCTGTATAACCGAAACCCCCGTGTAACTGTACCCCCTTTAACTGAACTCTCATGCAACTCAACCCACCATGCAACCCATCTCCCTCAAAACACTTTTCAGTCATTTTCTCGTACTCTCGTGGAACTCAATCCCCATTTAACTCAACCCCCTTGCAACTGAACCCTCTTGTAACTGAACCCCTGTATAACCGAAATCCCCGTGTAACTGTACCCCCTTTAACTGAACTCTCATGCAACTCAACCCACCATGCAACCCATCTCCCTCAAAACACTTTTCAGTCATTTTCTCGTTAAATTGACAATACGCTCCAAAACATCACTTGTGTATTATACAGTACATAATCATGGCATCTCCTCCAATTCACAAATCCCATTACCCTTTTTTTTGCAAAGGTTAATCAAACATCTCCGATTGCTTCTTTTTAAATTGACAATACTTTTCAAACGTTACTTATGTATTATACAGACTCCATCGGCGAGGTAAAGCTAGGTCAAGTCACAATGTCATTCTATCGTTACTTTTCAATTAAGCTATTGAATACTTTCTAGCAATGTCTCTTGTAAGCGTCAAATCTATTAAGTATCTGAGCTTATTCTTTGTATTGTTGATGCAAGCATCCCATTCTTTAATTACCCGTGAGGCATTCTTAACCATCGCAATACCTTTACGCAAATATCTTTTCGCAAAAAATTCGCAAATCTCGTAAACTAAAGAGTAGGGTTGAATGTACGGTTGAATTTAGGGTTCAAATCTATTACACTTTTGAGCATATTCTTGTAGGCGTGAATGTATAGTTGAATGTATAGTTCAAATCTATTACACTTTTGAGCATATTCTTCTAGGCGTGAATGTATAGTTGAATGTATAGTTCAAACCTTTAACACTTTGGAGCATATTCTTGTAGGCGTGAATGTATAGTTGAATGCATAGTTCAAATTTTTAACACTTTTGAGCATATTATTATAGGCATGAATGTATAGTTGAATGTATAGTTCAAATCAACAGCAATTTCAATGTATATTTTCATGTATATTTATAATCAATAGTGAAATTCAATGTATATTTTCTTGTATATTTTCAATCTATTATACCCTTACTACTTTTGAGGAAGACTAAAATCTATTCTATATAACATATACAACAACTTTCTATATAAAACTTATATGCCCCTAGGGCATAACTTACAACTCTTGCACTGAGGGCTCTGAGAGGTTTATCATCCTAAAAGACCTGATTTCCAGAACTTTCAACTACGTTGAACAAAATGGATATCTCAAAATTTTGATTGGATGTGTTTGAGAAAATAATGGGCGTGAGAGGGATGGGCGTGAGAGGGATGGGCGTAAGGGGCGTTAGTCACTATCCAATCACTCTCAACTATTGAAAAAGGCACTAGCCTTTTCAGTTTTCAAATGAACGAGCCCGTTTGAAGTTTCTACGACAACACTTACAATTAACAGCTTATATGTCCCTAGAGCATAACCGGCAATCCTTTTCTTGGGAGCTGTGGGGGGAGGGGTTGTCATCCATAAAGGCCTAATTTCCAAAACTTTTCACTACGTTGAATAAAATGGCTATCTAAAAATTTTGATTGGATTTGTTTTGGAAAAAGGTGGGAGAGAGAGGGGGGTTAGTTGCCCTCAAATCACTTTTGACTATTAAAAAGTGCACTAGTCCTTTGAATTTCAAATTGAATGAGCCCTTTTTATAGCTTCTGTGACAAAGCTTTCAATAAAAACTTTATATGCTCTCAGGGACTAACTCATAATCCTTGCCCTGAGGGTTGTGGGTGAGTGTCCTCCTTAAAAATATGTTTTCTATCTGGAAATCAACTACCCTGAACAAAATGGCTATCTCAAAATTTTTATTGAATGTGTTTGGGGGAATTATGGGTGTGGGGGGGGGGCGATTTGCCCTCTAATCACTTTCGACTATTGAAAAGAACACTAGCCCTTTGAATTTCCAGTTTAATGAGCTTTTATTGAAGTTTCTACGACAATGCCTTATATAAAAACCTTATTTACCCCCAGGGAATAATTTAAAACCCTTGACCTGAGGGTTGTGGGGGAGTGTCCTCCTCACAAACATATTTTCTATGTGGAAATCAAGTACGCTGAACAAACTGGCTATTTCAAAATTTTGATTGGATGTTTTTGGGGAACTTGAGGGCGTGAGGGGGGGGGGGCGAATTGCACACAAATCACTTACGACTGTTAAGAAGGGGATACGCCCTTTGAATTTCCAATAGAATGAGCCCGTTTTGAAGTTTGTACGACAACGCCTTCTATAAAAACCTTATATGCCCCCAGGGCATAACTTAAAACCTTTGCCCTGAGGGTTGGGGGGGAGTGTCCTCCTCAAAAACATATTTTCTATCTGGAAATCAACTACGCTTAACAAAATGGCTATCACAAAATTTTGATTGGTTGTCTTTGGGGGAATGATGGGGGTGGGGGAGGGGGCAAGTTGCCCTCCAATCACTTTCGACTGTTAAAAAGGGTACTAGCTCTTTTAATTTCCAATCGAATGAGCCTGTTTTGAAGTTTCTGCGACAACGCCTTCTATAAAAACCTCACATGCCCTCAGGGCATAACACAAAACCCTTGCCCCGAGGGTTGTGGGGGAGTGTCCTCCTCAAAAACATATTTTCTATCTGGAAATCAACTACGCTGAGCGAAATGGCTATCTAAAAATTTGGATTGGATGTGTTTAGGGAACGAATGGGCGTGAGGGGGGGCTAGTTGCCCTCCAATCACTTTCGACTATTAAAAAGGGCACTAGTCATTTTGAATTTCCAATCGAATGAAACTTTTTTTAAGTTTCTAAGACAACGCCTTCTATAGAAACCTTATATGCCCCAAGGGTATAACTTAAAACCCTTGCCCTGAGGGCTGTGGGGGAGTGTCCTCCTCGAAAACATATTTTCTATCCGGAAATTAACTACACTGAACAAAATGGCTATCTCAAAATTTTGATTGGATGTGTTTGGGGAAATGGTGGGCGTGTGGGGGGGGGGGGTAGTTGCCCTCCAATCACTTTCGACTATTAGAAAAGGACACTAGCCCTTTGAATTTCCAATCGAATGAGCCTTTTTTGAAGTTTCTACGACAACGCCTTCTATAAAAACCTCATATGCCCCCAGGGCATAACATAAAACCCTTGCCCTGAGGGTCGTGGGGGAGTGTCCTCCTCAAAAACATATTTTCTATCTGGAAATCAACTACGCTGAGCAAAATGGCTATCTCACAATTTTGATTGGAGGTGTTTGGGGGAATGATTGGCGTGGGGGGCCTAGTTTACCTCCAAACCCGTTTAACTATTAAAAAGGGTAGTATAACTTTGAATTTCAAATCGAATGAGCTTTTCTTGAACCTTCTACTACATCACCTTCTATAAAAACCTTATATGCCCCCAGGGCATAACTTAAAACCCTTGCCCTGAGGGTTGTGGGGGAGTTTCCTCCTCGAAAACATATTTTCTCTCCGGAAATCAAGTACGCTGAACAAAATGGCTATCTCAAAATTTTGATTGGATGTGTTTGGGGGAATGATGGGCGTGGGGGGGGGGGTGTTGCCCTCCAATCACTTTCGACTATTAGAAAAGGACACTAGCCCTTCGAATTTCCAATCGAATGAGCCTTTTTTGAAGTTTCTACGACAACGCCTTCTATAAAAACCTTATATGCCCCCCAGGGAATAACTTAAAACCCTTACCCTGAGGGTTATGGGGGAGTGTCCTCCTCACAAACACATTTTGTATGTGCAAATCAACCAAGCTGAACAAAATGGCTATCTCGAAATTTTGATTGGATGTGTTTGGGGGAATGCTGGGCGTGGGGGGGGGCTAGTTGCCCTTCAATCACTTTCGGCTATTAAAAAGGGCACTAGCCCTTTGAATTCCCAATCAATTGAGTCTTTTTCAAAGTTTCTACGACAACGCCTTCTATAAAAACCTTATATGCCCTCAGGGCATAACTTAAAACCCTTGCCCCGAGGGTTGTGGGGGAATGTCCTCCTCAAAAATATATTTTCTATCCGGAAATCAACTACTCTGAACAAAATGGCTGTATAAAAATTCGTATTGGATGTGTTTTGGGGAATGATGGACGTGGGGGGGGGGCTTTTTGCCCTCAAATCACTTTTAGCTACTATAAAGGGCACTCCCCACTCCAATTTCAACTCTGTTGAACCCTTTTCGAATTTTCTACGACAACTCCTTCTATACTACGTGCCGGGGTATGGAGAAAAAAAAAGAAAGAAAAAAACAGCACATTGTGCCCACATCGTTCTTTACTTAGGCAGCGCTAGCGCGCTGCCTATGATCAAAAAGATTAGAGGGCAACTAACCTCCCTATAGCGCCACCTTTTCCCCACAGACGTTTGATCAAAATTTTGAGATAGCCACTTGATTCAGTATAGATTAAGGGTCAAATAACTCTGCCTTTGGGGATGACATGAACCTCATAGTACCTGGGGTAAAGCTTCAAAATTGCCCAATTTGCCCATTGTTCAAATAGTAATTCTTATTGGGAAATGTATGAAATTTTAGGGGGATTTTCTGCGAGGGGGGATTTTTCACCAGGAAATTTTTCCGTAGCGGCCAAAAATCAGAGGCAACGCTCAAGCGTTGCCTATACTAAAAGAGACTTCATATGACAGAGGCGGTCCTATAAACTTTGAAGGGAAACTTACTGGTTCATTCGATTTTATAGGGAAAGTTCTAGTGCCCCTTTTAAGAGTCAAAAGTGATGAGAGGGCAACCAGCCACCCCTCACTTCGTTTTTTTTTCCAAAAATACACCTGATCAAAAACCATTTTATTCAAAATAGCCAAAAGGTCAAATAACCAGCCTCCGGGGTTGACATAAATCCCCACAGCCCCCGGGGCAAGAACTATCAGAATAAGCAGATTTACATAAATCCGCCTAATAGTTTAAAGTAAATATAATCTTTTAGTTCACTATAGAAATACTTTATAATAATTGGGAGAAAAATTCCATTTTACAGCCTATTCACATGCATAGTTTAAACATATTTCTCTAGCCGAAGAGGTACTAGAAGTTAAATCCCTTTCTCCATATTGATAGGAAGAACCGCTGACGAGAATTTGGCCCCCCAAACTACAAATTGAAGAGTTTGCAGAACCCCGTCCCGAAAGAAAGGAAATTCGCTGACTTTCCAAACTTTCTTAATACTTGCGTTCAATAATACCGCAAGCAAGTGTGCGGGGCATGCCATTCTTACGGCAAGTGCATCTGGCCGTATCGCAACCTGATTTGCATTTGCAATGGATAATTTGAAGAAGACTTTGGGGAGCTGGTTTCTTCTCCGTCATTACTGGGATGCAACTATCAACAGAGAGTCGCCATCCCCGGTTTTCCGGTTTCATCGCAGCAGCCTCACTTATCCATTCCATTACCTGCAAATACACGCGAAAAGAATGGAACTTCGCAGCTGAGGGTGTGGGAGGCATCCGATCAGGGCAGACAAATGCGGAAGAGGAAGCGAGCTTGGCCAAGAACAGACGATGTCTCAAGGAAACGAGAGTTTCTCCAGGCTTTCCTTTACAAATTCTCAAAAGAGTTTGTTCACGAGCTACAATGAGCTCATCTTTCGTAGCCTTCGAGTCCATGAAGACCTTAGCGGCCTCACGGAAAGACGGATCAGACCGGTACAATGACAGTCCGACAGATTTACCAATTCCTTGTAATCTCGAAGTGGTATCACAGCCTAGGAACGCGTACAGAAATAGAATTGCACCATTCATGTCAGTAGTAACCTATCAATATATTTCAAGCGTACATTCACGCCTACAAGAATATACAGTGTGGTTTCGCGTGGACATTGCAAAAAAGCTGGCAAACCTTTACCTATAAAGTGGTCAAGCACGTTTTGAAATATAGTCAAGGTTGTATAATACGACCAGACTGGGTTTTGTTATTGTTATAAACTGTACATGAATATGCAGTGTAACTTCACGTGCACATTTTAAAAAAAGATGGAAACCTTAAAGTGGTTCAACATGTTTTGAGAGCATAGTCGAGATTATATAACACAACTAGAGTGGTTTTTGAGGCAACATCCGTTTTTTAGGGGGCCAATCAGAGACAGCGGAGGTTGCTCCATATACGGTAAGTTGATTGGTGATTGGGTTCAAATAAAAAAGAGTGATTTACATTCATCCTTTAGATTTTGTATATAATGGCCATGTATTACGATTAAATTTTCATAATGTTTTAACATACCATGGATAATACACTAAATACTATTGATGTTTAAGCTATGCCTACTTCAATTTATAATGTGAGTACAGCTTTGTAAATTTCTTAATTTATTTCCGAATAGAATAATTTTACCATCTTTCCAGTAAATTCAAATTTCAAGGGGCATAGCCCTCCCCCCAACAATACAAACCCTACAATATGATGATTCTAGTCGCTAGAAAACGTAAAATACCCACTTTTTTCTATTATGTAAACCTAATCCCCCCTCCTCCTCCTATGTTTACAAGTTTAATTCATTAGAAATAGTTATTTCGTTCAAAATGTCACTTTTCCTATTATCAAAAATCTTTTTCCGGTCTAAAACCACCTGTGTTTATAATTACAAAAAGGGTCGTTTTTGGAACCAGACTTCAAACGAGTCTTATCTGAATTATGAAAACAAAAGGTTGGTGATTAAGACAGGCTTTGTTTAATTCTAGCCAGAAACTCAGAATTGATATACAGTCAAATCGTATTCAAAATATTTTCTAGGAAAGAAATTTAAGTTTTATATTAATTTTGGATATCTATAGATATTCATTGAGTTATATCATTAAGGAAGTTGCTAATTAAAGAATAGTAGATTAAACTCAGAATTGATATACATCCAAATCGTATTCAAAATATTTTCTTGGGAAGAAATTTAAGTTTTGCATTAATTTGGATTTTAGCTTGCATTTAACAAACTTAGTCGTAGTTAGTTGAAACTGAGCATAAATATCTTAATTTTTAGTCTAATTGAGTGGCTACTAAAGGAAAAATGAGCATTTTTTCTGTTTTTTTTTGTGTTTTCGCAAGAAAAAAGCTCGCCTTTAACGAACTTAGCCGTAGTAGGGTTGAAAGTGTGCATAAATATCTTCATTTTTTCTTCTGTATAAAGGGGGATCGTTTTTCCATACTAAATTTTTCTTCTTTTTTAAGGATGAGGGTTCCTGCAATTACTCTCCCTCTGAAAAGAGAGCAAGATGGAACGATACCACATCGATGCAAGCTGCAAGGCCTTTCATCATCAGATATGCTAGTTTCATTACAATTGCTCTGGGCCAGCTAATGACCACACAACTTTTAATGCTAGGAGTCTCTCGTGCCAGTGTCAGCTCTGAGCAAACCTCTATGCAACCTGGCAGAAAATTCAAGAGAGAATGGTTGGCTTCTCATAATAAATCAGCCCCGTATGCTCAAGATCGTGAGACCACCCCCCTTCATGCTTTGCCAGGGACTTCAGGCATACAAGTGCAGTCTGAATTTGGAAATGTAGATATTTTACCTCTACCTTCTATCTGATTATAGAAATATCTACCTATTTCTTTCCAACTTTTTTTTTAGTCTTTTCTTTTCGCCATTTTTTTCAACACTCTAAGAGTGTATGTCAGAGATATTAAAATATTAATCCCTCGCCCCCAACCATTGTTTTAAATTTCTCTGCTCTCCTCAGAGATAGCGGAATATAATGTATTTTTTTTTATTGTCAAAGAAAGCACTCTTTTGCTTCTTTCTGAACTTTCTGGGGGAGGGGGTGGAGACAAGTATTTACTTAAATAGAGCTAGGAGGAATTTAGTTTTGTGGGTGGGGTGAAAAATGGTACTTATTCAATATCCTGGTAGACATACGACTAAAAATGCTTCAGCATAAATATGAGTATTGCGTCTTTCTGAACTTTCTGGGGAGGGGGATGGAGGCAATTATTTAATTAAATAATGCTAGGAGGGGGAAATTGAGCTTTGAGGATGGGGTGAAAAATGGTACCTATTCAATATCCTGGTAAACATACGACTAGAAATGCTTCAGCATAAATAGGGTATTGCGTCTTTCTCAACTTTCTGGGGGTGGGGTGGGGGCAAGTATTTAGTTAAAATAAAGCTAGGAGGAATTGATTTTTGTGGGTGGGATGAAAAAGGGTACTTATTCAATATCCTGGTAAACATACGACTAGAAATGCTTCAGCATAAATAGGGTATTGCGTCTTTCTGAACTTTCTGAGGGTGGGGGCAAGTATTTAGTTAAAATAATGCTAGGAAGAATTGAGCTTTGTGGGTGGGGTGAAAAATGAACAAGGTTTTTCAACTTTATAAAATAATGGTTATTTCACATAGAAAATAAACCTTTTTTCTATACATTAATGAATTAGAAGCGCCATGTTCATTGGGTTATGAAACATCAGCTTTTAGTGGAGCTGAATCAATCCTAGCACTACCAGTGGAGTTTAGAGATGAACCTGCATTAGTTCTAGACAATATGGAGTGGCATAGGGGTTTTCTTAATAATTGTTTTGGGGACATGGTCAGCCTAGACGATTTAACTTGTGACATTGACATGGTGGAGGACCCGGAATGGACAGATAGATTTATGTGAGAGCATTTAAGCGATGTTAGTAGTACATCTGAACCGGGTCCTCATAAAGAAATTACGTCACAGGACAATACAGGCTGGCTTGATCAGCTATCCCCAAACACCCTGGAATACATACTAACTGACTTAGAGGACTTCATGCCACCTCCATCCAATGCAATTGAACAGACTGGGGGTGGTGCTATTGAAAATTCTTTGTCACCCCCCACCATTCTGGTTAATGATACAGCCATTAGTAGTAGTAGTAGTAACGATATAACAACAACAACAACACAAGTATCCCCTCTTCCAGATTTTTTTCTTTCCAAATCTGCCTTGCACCACACAAAGGCCTAAAGCGCCAAATTCGGTGACCCCTTTAACTCACTAGTGTCAGGGGATATAATAACAGATCCCCTGGCCATTACACATTTATATACTAATAAGATTCGAGCCATTCTTGAACAACAGATGGGGATGTGGGGGCTGGGGGTCAGTTTAAAAGCATCAATAGCACTAACAATATTTTTTTTAATGAGAATGCGAGTAAAATGTATTCGAAATTCTTGAAAACATATATGTTAGAATTTCGCACGATTTTATAAAATTATGTGGAGGTTTTTCTAAATTGGGTTAAAAGCATTCAAAGTAATTGGGAAATTTATACTGAGGGGAAAAGTGGGTCGGTGGTTTTATTGATTGAGAGCTTTAATGTTAATATTTGTAGATTTAAAAAGGATTTTATTTTAAGAGGTGGTGGGGCTGGGCCAAGGGGTATTGAATTAAAGTAATATTCAAATTTTGAGGGATGTAGGGAGATACAGCGAATGGGTTTCCATACAAGGCTGCAGTGTTTCAAAAATGCTTTTTTAATTGCCACATGCAGAGCCATTCAAATAGATGCATCCAGGGAACAGCTGTATAAAATGGAAGTTAATGGTAGGGAGGGTTCAAAGTTCCCAATAGTAGATTTTAATTGTTTAAATGATCAATTTTCCGTGACACTAAAAGGAATAGATATTTTCAAGCGGGCTAACGCATATTTAAAGGTTGGTGTCCCGGTGTTACAGTATAAAACCGAATTTGAGGAGGATCACTGTTCCAATAAGAAGGGTGTATTATTTCCAGTGAGGGCTCCTTCAATTGAATCAGTGGAACATCGGGTGTGGCTTCTATAAACTCCACCCACAGACCCTGATTCAATTGGTCATTTTAATCCAATTACCAATATTAGTAGGTTTCTATGTGAGGGTAAAAAATGTGGGGGTGTACGTTATTACTGTCCAACATGCCTCTCAAGATTTCGCTCTGATTTAAAGTTAAAGCATCACATCAAACACTGTAAACGTCATGGATACCAGGCTGTGGAGACGGTAAGCGGAGATAGAGCGATCTAACATTTTAGAAATTTCCAAAACGAACTCCTAAAGGGTAATCGAATCACCTGGGATTGCGAAGCGAGACTCACATACGTGTATGGCTCGTCAAATCGAAATTGTGTTAAAATACACGAAGCTATAGGGGTTCCTTACGCTCACGCGCAACGAGATTCCAATAATACCACGCAAGTGCTGGATGTAGTTGAGATGTTGGGTGACGGTGAAGACTGCATGCGCTCGGCATTGGTCAGTCTAATCAAAACAGCGAACGGTGCAATTTCGCGCCTTCATTATACAAACTATCCTATGCTCCTATCACCACATGATAGATTGACCATTAAAAATCGTAAAATATGTTGGGTTTGCAAGGGAAATTTTGATAATGTTGTAGGGAATGGGCAGCGGAGCAAGGTGATTAACCATGATCATTTGTGGCAGGAAATTACATCGGGGGGGAGTAACTTTAGGTGGGTAGCACACCAGTCGTGCAATTTAAACGTTAGACAGCAATATTTCGTGCCTGTTTCTATACACAATTCCAATTATGACTTAAAGTTTGTTCTACCGGCATTAGCCCGCGTTGCCAAGGGTGGAGTTGTAGATGACGCATGGATAGATGGTTCTTTTTCATATAAAATCCTACCCAAATCATCGGAGAAGCTACTGCTGCTAGAATTCATGTGGAAAACAGTTGACAAGGGTAACACGTGCCTGAATAAAATCCGTTTTTTAGACTTTTGGCTTCTTCCCCAAATCTTTAAGTCAATTGATTCAGGTACAGAAAAGTGACAATTTTGATAGCTTCCCCCTCCTCAAACAGTGCGTCCCCGATGAAGAAATGTATGATTTATTAACGTGTAAGGGTATATATCCATATGATTATTACAACTCTGCCTCGACGCTAGATGAGGTGTCACTACCGCCCATTTAAGCTTTTTACAATTCTCTTAATAAGAGTGAGTGCTCCACTAGTGACTAAGAATTTGCTAAGAGGGTTCGGGCAAAGTGCAGATGTAAAAAAGGGTGGGATTATTGTAAATTATACTTGGACATTAATGTACTTACTCTTCTGGGCATTGTATGAAAAAATATGGATAAAATCTATGGGGAATTTGGGTTGGATTTAGTTTATTATTTTTCCACTCCTCATTTGGTGATGGACTTGATACTTAAAATCAGCAGACAAGAAATAGGTCTGATCTCCGATGGGGATCAGCATCTGTTTGTAGAGAGATCAATGAGGGGAGGGTATGTTTTTCACAGGGACCGTATCATGAAAACTGATCCGACCGGACAGCGCACCGAGGAAAAGTCGGACGTATTTTTTTGGATATGAATTCTCTTTACCCATCAGCAATGTCTCACTACTGTTTGCCGTGTGGCAATTATAAATGGCTTGACAATCCATTTGCTTCGAATTTCCCCGACAATGCTAGTGTTGAGGAAAATGGTGCACAGGGATGGTTTTTTTTGAAATTGACGGTGAAATACCCATGGAAGTACATGACTCGGTAAAAGACTTTGTTTTTCCGTGCATAAATAGACTGCTGGCTAGGGACTCTCTAAGCCCCTACAATTTATCTTTAGTAGTGGATGGGAGTATGCACTGGGTACCTTCAAAACAAAAACTAATTGCCTACCTCAACCCGAAACAGAATATCGTTGTTCATCACGTGCTATTGAAATGGATGGTGTACAATGGTTTCAAGGTCACAAAGATTCATAGAGCCCTCCAATTTGATCAAAAGCCTTACATGAAAACGTTTATTGACACCTTTGTCAGTAAGCATTCACAAGCAAAAAAGAAAGTTGAAAAAGAAGTCTATAAACTCATTTTGAACTCAGCTTTTTGTAAAATTTGCGAAAGCGTATGAAACAGAAGTCGATGTGAAATTGTAACCAATCCCAAAGATTGTGCTCGAATCATTGCGGATCCAAACTTCACATCGTTCACAATCATAAACTCTAATATGGTGCTCCTACATCGCAAGAAAAGAAACATTGTTTTAAATAAAAATATTGCAGACGGGAGTGCAATAACTGAAATATCTAAGAAACTCATGTTGTCATTTTATTATAATGTATCCAAGGTACAGTGGCCGATTGAGGGACAAGTTCAAGTGTATTACGTGGACACTGATTCCCTCCTGTTAAAAGTCAAAACTGAAAACCTATTGAATGATTTGGAAAATGGTGAGTACATTAGCTCACGAATAGACTACACTAATTAATATGAATCCCGCTACCCAGAGCTATTGAAACGCCAGGCCCCAAATCAATTGTTAATGTTAAAATCTGAAACGGGTAGCGATCTGATATCTAGTGGTGTGTTTCCTGGGCCGAAGGTATACTGTGTGGAAACGCACAACAAGGATATCAAACAAGTTTGTAAGGGGTTACCTACACACTTTGTAAAAAATAATTTCGACATGAGTGTGTATAGAAACTGTGTGGAACGTAGTTTAGTCCCAAGAGCGAATGTCATGGCGATTCGCTCTTTACAATCTAACATCTACACAGTTAAAGTTGAGAAAAACGCCATGTCGGCCATATCGGACAAAGTCTACGTATTTGTGGATGGTGTGACGTTACTACCAGACGTTAACTATTTATTTTCAGACCGAGCTTAACTTATAGAGTACAGAAAAAACTCAGTCTAGAAAAATTCACTTAGATTCATTTAAAAAAGTACAAATTGGGGTGGGAGTTTTTTTTTGGGGGGGGGGGTTAAATTCTTTCTTTCTTTCTTTTTATCACAAACAATTTTCAATGTGTGTGTGTGTGTGCAAGGCAGAGCAATTTCCACTATTTAATGCCCGCCCCCACCCCCGGCCCGCCGCAGTGGGCCCCACTTCCCGGCCCACGGCGCTTTCCGCGGCGCTTCCCGGTCCGCCACATCGGGTACCGCGGCACTTCCCGGCCGCCGCAGCTGCTGCCCCCCGTGGGGACCCCATACTAAATTTAAAATGCTGTAAATAAAAGTGATATTATTATTGTTAGTGTGTATATTCTAATAAATGTTGTATTTTTTATAAATAAATAAAAAAAAGTGTATTTATTAAAGTGTTTTGTTTTTTTTCTAGTGCTTATGTAAATGTTGTATTTTTTATTATAAATAAATTTTAAAAAAAATGTATTTTTTCATGTTTAATGTGCTTTCATATGTTCAATGTAGTATTTTTTAAGTGTTGTTACTTTTTTATGCGTATAATAGAAGAAAATATGATTCTTTATTCGTCTCATTATTATTCTTGAACGGACTAGTAATAGGGAAATTATTTAGTCATTAGACAAGTATAGTCTACAGTTAGTTGTCTAGGTCAACTGTTGAAGGGAACATGTATCAATTTAAAACACCATTCAGATCGTTTCTGTGTGGACCGTCAATGTCAGGCAAAACAACACTCCTAACTAAAATAATTAAAAATTGCGATAAATGTTTGTGGAAAAGCCGAAAAAAATCTACTATTGTTACAGTATTTGGCAGGAGTCATACGATGAAAAAAAAGCAATTGGCACGACGGGATTGGTGCAGATACAATTCATATAGGGACTTCATGTATTCAGCATTATTGAACCAAACTCTTGGCTGATTATTGACGATCTGGCTGAATCTATTGAACAATGGTCCCAGGAAATGCTACAACTGTTGCAAATCGATAAAAACGATAGCCGCCTGCTCAGGGAACAACCGTAAATACACAGAGGTCCAAAGAGGCGGAAGAAGTGACAGAGGCATAAGTGAGCTTAAATAAACCTAACTTTTTGGTTCCGCCAACTATCATCCTACGTTGATACTTCGTTGATTGATATCGCATTTTCTACTCGCTTAAATTAGTTGATCAATAAAAGTGTTAAAAAATAGTTGTTTGGATGAACGTAATTTTTTTAAATGGCGATAATTTTCTCTTTAATATTGGCATTTATTGCTGGATGTTTCACTACTGTTTACTTGTTAAATCGAGAAAAATGATCGATAGCCGCGTGCTGACGCAGCAACCGTAAATACACAGAGGTCCAAAGAGGCGGTAGAAGTGACAGAGGCAAAACAGCTGAAGTGGAAGTGCCTAGGGCTAGTAATTAAAGAAGTCATAATATGGATGAAGATCTTAACCAAATCATAGGAGCCGTCTCTTTAGAAAGGAATCATATTTTTTTGCAAGGTTAAACCAGACATTAACCCGTCTTCTATAGGCCTACAGTTTCCTAAACCATAAAATATAGACAAAGAGGTAAGATAGGAGGTTTAAAACACCAGACTAGGGTGTAATTAGGGCTCAGGGTTCATTTAGGTCATGGGAAACTTTGAAGATGACAAAATTCTAAATTGTCATATTTGATAATTTTAAGTAAAAAGTGTAAAAATTTTATTTTAATTCGCTCCCCCATCGAACTCTCAAAAGATGGGGTCTGATGACGTTCTGATAACTTTGTTCTTACATTTATATCTCTTAGTGGAGCCACTATTCCCTCATACATAGCTTGGTTGATATGCAAATAATATTTCAAGCCTTTCTTTCTCTTTTAATAAATATTGACCATACTCCTCGTTTGGTACTTGTGTATTATACCGACTACACTTATACATTTAAAATTCCCACGTTATATATACATATGGAAATTAAAATTAAAACACCCCTCCAAAATAAAAAAAATAATACATATCTCTTAATGGACTTAACATTCCCTGAGATTTATCCCATATTTAATAAAACAGTTAATAGTTTAAGCTTTCTTCTATTTTAGAATAATTATTTTCCTATTCTATGTGCACCTAAGAATCACATGTGAATTTCCATCATAACACATTCTAAGCTTCGTTATAGTTTCTTACATAAGTAGATTTTCATCATAAGGCTATTGCGCAGATCTAGTTTATGTATCCCTGAAATCTGATCAGCTTATAAACATCTCTGATTGGTCCAGGAATGCGTGTAGCTGCAGGAAGTGTTCTGGCGTCACTCCCCCCTGGAATAGCATCCCTCCTACTACTCAGAGTACCCATAAGCTGATACATGAATCCACTATAATCAGAAATGTTTCTTCTGAACGGAATACTGGGAAATTTTGTATTTTTTCTCTTAACGGATATGTTTTTTTGTGTTTTATTGTCATTTATTCACTTTTCGAGGAGTGATTGTATTTATCTAGTTGTCGCTTTGAAAATTTTTTAATTTTTTACAGTTATGAAGCATAAAAGTGTCAAATATAGTGGTTTTGGGTGTTCAAAATTAAATTATAAATTTTTATTTGATTTTTTTAATCTTAGTTTTAATGTTTTATTTTGAACAGACTACTTTGATAAGACGTTATTTTTTATAAACAATTGAGTCTAAAGGCATTAAATATTTTGGTGTTTGATAGCCAAGATCAGAACCGACGATATTGTAAAGAAATATCCGTCCAATGCTTCACTATTGCTCAACAGAACCAAATGCTTGGAATTTATATCTTAGTTTTTGTAAGTAGGCTAGTGTTTTGTATAATTTTTTTAATGAATTACTTTTTCCATTTTTATATACTTTTACTTTAATTGATATACTTTTTTCATTGCCTTTAGAAAAATCTTTCTCTCTAAGCTTCATTAAATAAAAAAAAAAATTCCACTGAAAGCAAGGAACAACATTAATCCTTAAAATAAACATAAATTATTACGTATATGAGGGGGGATGCCCCCTCTTCAACACCTCGCTCTTCACGCTACTGTTTTTCGGCACTTCAACAAATTTCCTTATTGATCTAATTAAACGACCCTTGTGTTTAAGCAGTTGTTTTTAAACAATTGGAATAAAATTTGAACTTTAGCGTAAAGAGTGAGGGATTGAGGAGGGGAAACCCCCCTCATACACGTAATAATTTCTGTTCGTTTTAAGTTTTAATGTCGCTCTTACTTTCAGTTGAAAAAACTCATTTTTTATTTAATATCCGATTGTTTTTTTAATAACGCCAGGATACCTGGCTCCACCTCCACGGAAAAATCCCCCTCCCCACAGAAATATCCTCTGGACAATTCAGTTCTGGCGAAAATTTAACCCGGACAATTGCCCTTAACATCTCCACTCCCAAAATTGAATCGGTAAAGAAAAAGCAAGACATAAAGAACTTTCGTATAGGAATTCGGGCAAATTCACCAAGTGTAAAATTTCCCGCGATAAGTTCACCCCCTGGAAACTTCCCTCTCTATGTAAAATTTTCCCAGTCTAAAATCCTCCCAGCAGAAAATTCTTCCTCCCCTCCCCACCCGAAAAACTTGTACATACTCCCAATACCAATTAAAACAATACTTTAATCTTATAACTTAAATCCTTTCCCCAGGGACTGTAGGGGGTCATTTTATCTCTAAAGACATAGTTATTGGGTCTTTAAAGTATGCTGAAGAAAGGAAGCTCCAACTTCAACTTAAAAGCTCTTTTTTTTATTTAAATTCTTATTGAATTAAAAATAATTCTCGTGCCGGCCTAAAATATGATTTGCAATACTGGTTCTTCGAACTCTAGTCAGTCACTTCTGTACTTAGCAGACCAACAATGTTGAATTTACGCGTGATATATCACTTTTTAATATGCTACTTAAATCGTGGATAAACACACAATATACTTAAAAAATTGATAATCAACAGCTATTTTGGTAAACAGGCCTTGTTAATATTGTTACAAAAGAATGTCGCGAGGAAGAAAAGGAGTGTTATTGCTTGTATGGATGAAAATTCTGTGATCTTCAACATAACTGAAGCCATCACAGCCTCTACAATAGGATTTTCTTATCGATAAATGCATTATATGTATATTTTTTTAAATACATTGAAGTACTTCATATAAATGAAAAAGAAAAAATTACCATTGAAAATTGCTGAAAACTAAGTTCCTAGCAGTATTTGCCAGTCCACAGAAATTTTATGGCGGGAGTAGAATGGCCCCTATTGACACGGACAGGGCTCCTTATATGGGCATAGAATACTGACAGGGCTCCAAATATGGGCATAGAGTCATTAGGGAGAACACGTGGTTAATGGGGTCAATGACCTAAATAATCAAAGTGTGTCAACAACAACAACATCGACCTTGACATTCGCTGAGAGCGTGCACTTACAACAACAACAACATTGACCTTGGAACACCTGTGCTGTCGACCTCAATTCACCTATCGTGAATCAATAATTCCCCTTAGAAACAACAAATTAATTCCCCTTTCTTGACAGATAAATCAACCAATGACATCATCTGTCAGACTTTAAAAATTTTCGCCTAGAAACGATTCTCCAGGAATAGATCCAAGTCATTAATGTCTTTGCCTCGGAAACAACTCTTTTGGTCGAACTCTAAAGGATATTAATAACCAAAGGCCATGGAAACAATTCTCCAAGAAACATCTTAGCGATGAATTATTTTAGCGCGAGAATCAGGTTTCTTATTAATTTGAAATGCATTAGCGCAGAGATGCCAAAAAACAAAAGGAACACGCTGAAATTACGTTTAGGGATTATTTGGGTGAAACCGTTTTAGACAGGCTATGGAACTATTTCGGCGAAACAGTTAGA
The DNA here is from genome assembly GCF_049724085.1 of Artemia sp. Qi Xiang Cuo. Lineage (NCBI taxonomy): Eukaryota > Metazoa > Arthropoda > Branchiopoda > Anostraca > Artemiidae > Artemia > Artemia sp. Qi Xiang Cuo. Next base: position 46,340,892 of record NC_142811.1, read on the forward strand.
GACATTTTGAAAGATGATTTTTGAAGACATTTTAGAAGAGAATTTAATGGTGAAACTCTGTGGTCGTTATAATACACAAGTTTCATTTGAACAGTGTTGTGAGGTCCTCTAACCTAACCCAAAGGGTTCCAATCCTCCTACCCCAACCCCGAAGGAAGCCCCTGGTCAGCAAAGGCCCCCCAAGCTCCCAAAGGACCAACGGGGTCCCAAAGGCCCTCCACCGGTCCCTAAATGTCCCCCAGGCCTCCAACTGCCCCCCCAGACCCCCAAAGGCCCTCCCTGTGGCCCAAAGGTCCTCCTTGTGCCCCAAAGGCCCTCCCCCGGCCCCCAAAGGTCCTCCGGACCAGAGAAGCGCCGCCGGGATGCGCCGTGGGCCAGGAAAGCGCCTCAGGATGCGCCGCAGGGATGCGCCGCGGGTCAGGAAAGCGCCGCGAAGATGCGCCGCGGGGAGGCACCGCAGGAAAGCGCCGCAGGATGCGCCGCAGGGATGCGCCGCAAAAAAAAGTAAACTAAAAAGTAAAAAGTTCGAAATGTTATCCCCCAAACGCCCTCCTCAGACCCCCAAAGGCCCTCTCCTGGTCCTCAAAGGTCCCCCGGGCTCCCAAAGGGCCAACCGGCCCCCAAGGGCCCCCCCACGGGCCCCCAAACGTCCTCCCCCGGTCCCCATACAAGCACATAAAAACTTACACACACATAAAAACTTACATACACACACAAAAACTTAGGCACACACACGAAAACTTACACACACACACGAAAACTTACACACACACGCAAAAACTTACACACACACACACAAACAAACACACACACACACACACACAAAAAAAAATACACATGCAAACGAAAACTTACAAGCAAACAAAAACATAAATGCACACAAAAACTTACACACACACACACACAAAACAAACACACACAAACACACGAAAACTTACACACACACGCAAAAACTTACACACACACAAAAAAAATTACACACACACACACACACACAAAAAAACAAAAACCCCAAAACAAAAAAAATCACACACAAACACACACACAAATTTACACACACACACACACAAACACAAAAAACTTACACACAAAAACAAGATAAATTACACACAAACGACAAAACTGACACACACAAAAACTTACACACACACACACAAAATAACACAAACACACAAAAAAAACTAAAACACACAAAAACTTATACACACACACACAAAATAACACACACACACACAAAAAACTTACACACACACACACAAAAACTTAGACACACAAAAACTTACACACACACACACAAAAACTTAGACCCACACGCAAAAACTTACTTGCACACAAAAACTTACATGCACACAAAAACTTACACACACACAAAAACATACACACACACACAAAAACTTACAAACACACACAAAAACTAAAACACACACACACACGAAAACTTACACACACACGCCAAAAATAACACACACACGCCAAAACTCACACACACACACAAAAAAAATTAAACAAACACAAACAAAAAAAATTACACATTCACACTAAAAATTACATTAACACAAAAACTTACACACACACACACAAAACTTACACACACAAACACACGAAAACTCACAAACACACCCCAAAACATACACACACACAAAAACTTACACACACACACACACACACACAAAAACATAAAAATGAACACAAAAAAAACACACAAACAAACCCACAAAAACTTACACACACACACACACACACACACACAAACACACACACACACACGAAAACTTACACACACACGCCAAAACTTACACACACACAAAAACTTACACACACACACACACACACAAAAAATTAAACATGCACACGAAAAATTACATGCACACAAAAACTGAAATGCACACAAAAACTTACACACACACACACACACAAAACTTAAAAACACAAACACACGAAAACTCACACACACACGCAAAAAATTACACACACACAAAAACTTACACACACACACACACACACACACACACAAAAACTTACACATGAACACACACAAAAACACACACACACACGCACAAAAACTTACAAACACACACACACACAAAACTTACACGCACACACACGAAAACTTACACACACACACAAAAAACTTACACACACAAAAACTAACACACACACAAAAACACACACAAACTTACACACACACACAAACACACACAAACTTACACACACACACAAAAAACTTACACCCACAAACAAAAGCTTAAACACACAAAAACTTACACGCACACACAAAAACTTACACCCACACGCAAAAACTTACATGCACACAAAAACTTACATGCACGCAAAAACTTACACACACGCACAAAAACTTACACACACACACAAAAACTGACACACACACAAAAACTTACACACACACAAAAAATGAAACACACACAAACACACAAAAAAACTTACACATGCACATGAAAAAATATATGAACACACAGATGTACACACACACACACACACGAAAACACACACATATACGATAAAAATTACACACACAAAAGATTAGACACACAAACACTTACACACACACACACACACACAAAAACTTACATGCACTCAAAAACTTACACACACGCACAAAAACTAACACACACACAAAAAAACTCACACACACACAATAAAAAACATACACACACACAAAAAATTACACACACACACACACACACACAAAAACTAACACAAGCAAACGAAAACTTACATTCACACAAAAACTTACACACACACAAACACACACACACGAGAACTGACACAAACACACGTCAAAACTTACACACACAAAAGCTTAGACACATAAAAACTTACACACACACACACACACACACAAAAACTTACACCCACACGCAAAAACTTACATGCACACAAAAACTTACATATGCACAAAAACTTACACACACACTAAAACTTACACACACTCACAAAAACTTACACACACACAAAAACTTACACACACTACGAAAACTTACGCACACACACACACACACACACACACACACACACACACACACACACAAAACTTACACATTCACACTAAAACTTACATTCACATAAAAACTTACATGCAAACAAAAACTAACACACACTCACAATATCTTACACTCACACACAAACAATTACACACACACACACACTAAAACTTACACACACACACGAAAACTTACACACACACACACAAAAACTTACACACACACATTAAAACTGACACACACACACTGAAACTTACACACACACGCAAAAACTTACACACACACAAAAACTGACACACACACACACACACAAAAACTTACACATGCACACGAAAACTTACATGCACACAAAAACTCAAATTCACAAAAAAACATAAACACAACAAAACAAACAACAAAAAACAAACTCACACACACACACACACGATAAATTACAATCACACTCCAAAACTTACACACACACAAAAACTTACACACACACACACACAAAAACATGAAAAAGCAACCAATAACAAAAAATCCCAAACAAACATATATGCACACAAAAACTTACACACACACACACACACACACACAACACTACCAAACACACACACACACTAAAACTAACACACACACACCAAAAATAACACACAAAAAAAAACTTACACACACACAAAAACACACACACACAAACACAAAAAATTAAAAATGAAAAAATCTACAACTAACACACACAAACACAAAAAATTACACACAAACACACAAACACAAAACTTACACACACACACACGAAAACTCACACACACACGCAAAAACTTACACACACAAAAACTTACACACACACACACACACACAAACACACACGAACTTACAAACACACAAAAAAACTTACACCCACACACAAAAGCTTAGACACACAAAAACTTACACACACACACAAAAACTAACAAACACACTCAAAAACTAACAAGCACACACAAACTAACAGTCACACACAAACATACAAACACACACAAAAACATACACACACACAAAAACTTACACACACACACAAAAAATTACACACACACACAAAAAATTACACACACACACGAAAACTTACGCACACACACACACACACACACACAAACACACAAAAACTTACACATGCACACGAAAACTTACATGCACATAAAAACTTACATTCACACAAAAACTTACATACACTCACAAAATCTGACAGGCACACACATAAACTTACACACACACACGAAAACTAACACACACACACTAAAACTAACACACACACACGAAAACTGACACACACGAACACAAAAACATACACACACACACAAGAAATATTACACACACACACGATAAATTATACACACACGCAAAAACTTACACACACTCAAACACACACACACACACAAAAACTAACACATTCACATGAAAACTAACATGCACAAAAAAACTTACATGCACACAAAAAATTACACACACACACAAACACACACACACACACAAAACATACACACACAAAAAAATACACACACACGGAAACTTACACACACACGCCAAAAATTACACACACACGCAAAAAATTACACACACACACACACACACACACTCACACACAAACAAACACATGCACACGAAAACGTACATGCACACAAAAACTTACATGCACACAAAAACTTACATGCACACAAAAACTTACACACACACACACACACACACACACAAAAACTCAAAAAAACACACAAAAACGAAAAAAAAAAAAAACACGCAAAATCATACACACACACAAAAACATACACAAAAACAAAAAAACACAAACAAAAAAAATAAAAAATGAAAAAAACAAAAACACACACACACAATCAAAAAAACTAACAAACACACACACACACACACACTAAAACTCACACACACACGCAAAAACTAACACACACAAAAACTTACACACACACACACAAACAAAAAAAATTAAACACACACACAAAAAAAACTAACACACAAACACACACAAAATTACACACACACACAAAAACTAACACACACACACACAAGCTAAGACACACAAAAACTTACACACACACACAAAAACTTACACACACATGCAAAAACTTACAATCACACAAATACTAACATGCACACAAAAACTTACACACACACAAAAACTTACACACACGCACAAAAACTTACACACACACACACAAAAACTTAAACACACACAAAAACATACACACACACACACACTTACACTTGCACACGAAAACTTACATGCACACAAAAACTTACACACACACACACGAAAACTTACACACACACACACGTCAAAACTTACACACACAAAAGCTTAGACACACAAAAACTGACACACACACACACAAAAACTTACAACCACACGAACAAACTTACATGTACACAAAAACTAACATTCACACAAAAACTTACACACACAAAAACTTACACACACGCGCAAAAACTTACACACACACAAAAAAACTTGCACATACACACACGAAAACTTATGCACACACACGAAAACTTACACACACACACGCCAAAACTTACACACACACAAAAACTTACACACTTACCATATCACAGTTACATTGTCTTAATTTTTCAAATTTCATTTTGAATTTCTGTCGTGAAATTCAAGAGTTGGAATATTTCAGTAGTGACTTGTTGTGCTTTTCCTTCTCACAGTTACATTCTCTTGATTTTTCGAAGTTCATTTTGTATTTCTGTCATGAAATTCAAGAGTTGGAAAATTGGGGTCTTAGTCCACCAGCCCGAATGGTGGAAATCCACTAGCTCAGTATTGGGGTCCCAGTCCACCAGCCTGAACGGTGGAAATTCACTAGCTCAGAATTGGGGTCTTAGTCCACCAGCCTGAATGGTGGAAATCCACTAGCTCAATTTTGGGGTGTCAGTCCACCTGTATGAATGGTGGAAATTCACTCTTTATGTTAGTTTAGGTTAACTTATCAGTAGCGCTCATTATAAGTTAACCTAACCTTTTCCGGCGAGTATGGTTAGGTTAGGCTAGATTAAGTTAGTTTAGGTTAAGTTAGGTTAGGTTAGCCCATGTACACTTCACTTAGGTTAGCTTAGGTTAGGTGAGAGACAGGCAAAAAGTTATGTGTATTATTTGGTTAGGTTAGGTTAGATTAATTTTGGTTAGGTTAAGTTAGGTTAGGCTAGGTTAGCCTACGTACGCGCGCGTACGTAGGCTAACCTAGCCTAACCTAACTTAACCTAACCTAATTTGACCTAACCTAACCTAATCATACACATAACTTTTGCCTGTCTCTCACCTAACCTAAGCTAACCTAAGTGAAGTGTACATGGGCTAACCTAACCTAACTTAACCTAAACTAACTTAATCTAGCCTAACCTAACCATACTCGCCGGAAAAGGTTAGGTTAACTTATCATGAGCGCTCATGATAAGTTAACCTAACCTAACTTAAAAAGTGAATTTCCACCATTCAGACTGGTGGACTGAGACCCCAATATTGAGCTAGTGGATTTCTACCATTCATGCTGGTGGACTAGGACCCCAATTCTGAGCTAGTGAATTTCCACCGTTCAGACTGGTGAACTGGGACTCCAATACTGAGCTAGTGGATTTCCAGCATTCAGGCTGGTGGACTAAGACCCCAATTTTCCAACTCTTGCATTTCATGACAGAAATTCAAAATGAACTTCGAAAAATCAAGAGAATGTAACTGTGAGAAGGTAAAGCACCACAAGTCACTACTGAAATATTCCAACTCTTGCATTTCACGACAGAAATTCAAAATGAAATTTGAAAAATTAAGACAATGTAACTGCGATATGGTAAGTGTGTAAGTTTTTGTGTGTGTGTAAGTTTTGGCGTATGTGTGTGTAAGTTTTCGTGTTTGTGCGTAAGTTTTCGTGTGTGTGTGTGTAAGTTTTTGTGTGTGTGCATGTAAGTTTTTGTGCGTGTGTGTAAGTTTTTGCGTGTGTAAGTTTTTGTGTGCATGTAAGTTTTTGTGTGCATGTAAGTTTTTGCGTCTGGGTGTAAGTTTTTGTGTGTGTGTGTGTGTAAGTTTTTGTGTCTAAGCCCTTGTATGTGTAAGTTTTGTCGTGTGTGTGTGTGTAAGTGTTAGTGTGTGTGTGTGTGTGTCAGTTTTTGTGTGCATGTTTGTTTTCGTGTGCTTGTGTTTGTGTGTGTGTGTGTGTGTGTGTGTGTAAGTGTGTGTGTGTGTGTGTGTTTTTTTGTGTGTGTGTGTAAGTTTTTTTGTGTGTGTGTAAGTTTTTGTGTGTGTGTAAGTTTTTGTGTGCTTGTAAGTTTTTGTGTGATTGTAAGTTTTTGCATGTGTGTGTTAGTTTTTGTGTGTGTGTGTGTTTTAGTTTTTGTGTGTCTTAGCTTTTGTGTGAGTGTGTAAGTTTTTGTGTGTGTTTTTAAGTTTGTGTGTGTTTGTGTGTGTGTGTAAGTTTTTGTGTGTGTTTGTTAATGTTTGTGTGTGTGTGTGTGTGTGTGTGTGTAAGCTTTTTTTTGAGTAATATTTTGCGTGTGTGTGTGAGTTTTATTGCGGGTGTGTGTTAGTGTTTGTGTTTGTGTGTGTGTTTAATTTTTTTTTAGTGTGTGTGTGAGATTTTGTTGTGTTCATGTGTTTTTTTGTGTGTTGGTGATTGTTTGTTTGTGTGTGTGTGTTTGTTTTTGTGTGT
>NC_142811.1:46692689-46734503 GCF_049724085.1 Artemia sp. Qi Xiang Cuo
ACTCAGAAAAGCCTGAAATAGTAATTTACATACACCAAATGATAGGTTTTAGACAACACACACCTATGAAGGTCTAAGAATTGTAGCTCAGAAAAGCGTAAAATAGCGCATTACTCATCCCAAACTATTGTTTTAAGACAAAAAACACCAATGATGGACTAAGAAACCTAGCTCTTAAAGGTCCTAATAACAAACTGCACATCCCAAATCATAATATTCTGATAACACATACCTATGAAAGGCTATGAAACCTATCTAATAAAAGCCGGAAATAGCAAATTAACCATCCCAAATCATAAGTTTCAGACAGCACTCACCTATGAATGGCTAAGAAATCTAGCTAGGAAAAGTAAAAAAATTACCGACAACCGCTCCCAACTCTCCTTTTTCATACGAATCATAACTTTAGAGTTACAAGGCCACCTACTAAGAGAAGGCCAAAATGGTCATTTACTAATCCCGAATCCTAGTATTCAGACCAAAAACTCCATCGCGAGATAATAGGACCAAGATAAAGAAAGTCAAAATTTAACGTAGCAAATCTCAAAATCTATTTTTAAGACAACAAACACCTATGAAAGGCTAAGAAATCCAGCTCAGAAAAGTCAAAAGTAGCAATCCAACCATCCCAAATCATAGGTTTCAGACAACACACACCAACGAAAGACTAAGAAATCAAGCTTAGAAAAGCCCGAAATAGTAATTTACATATCCCAAGTCATAGGTTTCAGACAACACTCACCTATGAACGGCTAAGAAACCTAGCTCAGAAAAGTCAAAAATAGCAAACTAGTCATCCCAAACTATAGGTTTCAGACAACAATCACCTATGAAAGGGTAAGAAATCCAGCACAGAAAAGTCAAAATTAGCAAACCACCCATCCCGAATCATAGGTTGCAGAAACCACATACCAATTAAAGACTAATAAATCCAACTGATAAAAAACTGAAAGATAAATGTAAAGATTCCCAAAAAATAATTTTAAGAAAACATACACATATTAACTGCTAAGAAACCTTAGAAACTGAAATTCTTAATTCCCGAAAGTACTCATCCCAAACTAGAAGTTTCAGACAACAAACGCCTATGACGGACTAAGAATCATAGCTCTGAAAAGTTCAAATATCAAACCACACAACCAAAATCCTATGTTTCAGACAACACACACCTATGAACGGCTAAGAAATCTAGCTCAGAAAAGACAAAAATAGCAAACCACTCATCCCAATCATAGGTTTCAGTCAACACCCACCTATGAAAGGCTAATAAATCCAGCTCAGAAAAGTCAAAAATAGCAAATTACATATCTCAAATCATAGGTTTCAGACACCACATATCTTAGATAGATTAAGAAACATAGATAAGACAGGTCAAAGATTGCAAACTCCTCATTCCAAATAACAAATTTCAGACAATATTCACCTACGAAATACTAGAAAAAATTAGATCAGAAAAGCCTGAAATAGCAAACTACACATCCCAAAGCATAATTTTCTGACAACACATACCTATGAAAGGCTAAGAAACCTAGCTCAGAAAAGTCGAAAATAGCAAACTACACATCCCAAATCATAGGTTTCATAGAACACACGCCTATGAATGACTAAGAAATCCAGCTCAGAAAAGTCCGAAATAGCAATTTACATATCCCAAATCATAAGTTTCAGACAGCATTCACCTACGAAATACTAAGAAACTTTAGCTCAGAAAGGTCTGAAATAGCCAACTATTCATCCCAAACCCGAAGTTTCAGACAACAAACGCCTATGACTAAGAATCCTAGCTTTGAAAAGTCCAAATAGCAAACTATACATCCCAAATCTTAATGTTCTGACAACGCATACCTTTGAAAGTCTAAGAAACCCAGCTCAGAAAGGTCGAAAATAGAAAACTAACCATCCCAAATCATATGTTTCAGACAACACACACCTATGAAAGACTAAGAAATCCAACTCAGAAAATTCAAAAAATAGCAACCCATACAACCCAAATCATATGTTTCAGACACCACAGACCTACGAAACACTAAAAAATATGGTTCTAAAATGTTTAAAATAACAAATCACACATCCCAAATCATATGTTTAAGTCAACACACACCTACGGCTGGCTAAAAAACCTAACTCATTAGATCCTTAAACATCGATCTACTCATTACAAACCATTGGTTTCAGACAACATTCACCTAGGAGATACTATGAAACCTTAGATCAGAAAAGCCTGAAATAGCAAACTACACGTCCCAAATCATAATTTTCTGACAGCACGCGGCTATGAAAGGCTAAGAAACCTAGCTAAGAAAAATATAAACTATAAACTTACCCACCAGAAATCAGAGTTTTTATGCAACACTCACCTATGAACATATAAGAAACCTATAACTGAAAGGACCAATAATAACAAAACAGCATAAAAGTTTGGGTTGTTAAAAGGTAAACCCAGATGAAAGGCTAATAAACACATAGCAGTACGGTCAAAAATATAACAACACCACCAATACCTAATAGATTTCTGCACACACAGCCCTACGTACTACTCCGAACTCTATATCTGAAAAGTAAAAAAATCGAAACAACACCCTTCCAGAACAAAAGTTGCAGACAACACAAACCTATGAAAGACTAAGAAATCCAACTCATAAAAGCCCGAAATAGTAATTTACATATCCCAAATCATAGGTTTCAGACAACACACACCTATGAACGGCTAAGAAACCTAGCTCAGAAAAGTCATAAATAGCATATTAACCATCCCAAATCATAAATTTCAGACAACACACACCTATGAACGTCTAAGAAATCCAGCTAAAAAAAGTCAAAAATAGCAATCCACCCATCCCAAATCATAGGTTTCAAACAACACAAACCAACGAAATATTAAGAAATCTAGCTCAGAAAAGCCCGATATAGTAATTTACATATCCCAAATCATAAGTTTCAGACAACATTCACCTACGAAATACTAGGAAACCTTAGCTCAGAAAAGCCTGAAATAGCAAACTATTCATCCCAAACTAGAAGTTTCAGACAACACAGGCCTATGAGAGACTAAGAATCATAGCTCTGAAAAGTCCAACTTGCAAACTACACATCTCAAATCATAAGTTTCAGACAACACACTCCTATGAACGGCTCAGAAATCCAGCTCAGAAAAGTCAAAAATTGTAATCCATCTATCCCAAGTCATAGGTTTCAGACAACACATACCTATGAAAGACTACAAAATCCAACTTAGAAAAGCCCGAAATATTAATTTACACATCCCTACTCATAATTTTCAGACAACACAAATCAACGAAAGACGAAGCTCGGGGAGAGTTTTTGCGGGTATGGGGGTCCCTTGAGGGCCGGGTGGTTCTTCGGGTGCTTGGGGGGGACATTTGTGGAGCGGGCGAGTTGTTGAGGGTTGGGGTGGTGGGAATTGGAACCCTTTATGGCTGGGTTATAGGATCTAACGACACTCTTCAATGGAACTTGCGTATTATAACGACCCCAGAGTTTCAACTTCAAGTCCTCTTCTAAAATTTCTTCAAAAATCATCTTTTAAAATTTCTCTAACTGTTTCACCGAAATAATTAGAAAACCTGTCTAAAACAGTTTCGCCCAAATAATCACTAAACGTAATTTCAGCGTGTTCCTTTTGTTTTTGGCATCTCTGCGCTAACACATTTCAAATTAATAAGAAACCTGATTCCCGCGCTAAAACAATTCATCGCTAAGATGTTTCTTGGAGAACTGTTTCCATGGCGTTTGGGTATTAATATCTTTTGGAGTTGGACCAAAAGAGTTGTTTCTCAGGCAAAGACATTAATGACTTGGATCTATTCTTGGAGAAATGTTGACAGTACCTGTCAGACATTATTAAACTTTGCCTGGAAACAATTTGATTAATGACTGACAGCAAAGGTGTTCCAAATTCCCAATCGATTACGCAATCAATTTCCCAGAAATCCATTTCCCCTAGGGACTCTATGCCCATATTTGGTGTTAAAAAAAGTTGTAGGTGGCAGCACGGTGTTCTCGTGGGGTCAATAGGGGCCATTCTACTGTAGGCATAGGGAGGACCCCGACTATGTGATATACATAACAGTGTGATATAATGTTTCCTCAACAGGATTGACCTAGAGGGCCAATTATTATGGATTATGGCCCAGAATTTGTTTGTTAAATGTATTTGTGAGTATTTGTAATTTAAGTGTAAAGTATTAATAAAACCGATCTGAATCTGATAAAGAGACTTGGACAGGGAAGTGTAAGTTAGAAATCCTCCTCGTTCTATTCGAAAATAGTACACTTGGCCCTAGAAAAATAGTTGACCCCCTCACATCTCCCTAAAAAATGAACGCGCATTTATGTATCTATTTACATTGTTCACATAAGTTTTGTTAATTTTTAGGTGATAGAGCCTATAAGCCCCCTATAAGTCGTTCAGATAAATTTTCAGCACATAATTTTGGCTTTGAGTCTAGAAACTTTGGACGCAAAGACCGTGAATTTGATCGGCGTGAACCGGAAAGAAGAAACCTAGATTCAAGAGACCGTGAATTTGATCGGCGCGAACCAGAAAGAAGAAATCTAGATTCCTTTGACCGTGGTATGCGTGAACAAGAAAGAAGAGACCGGGGTATGCGTGAGCCAGAAAGAAGAGATCGCGATACGTATGAGCCACAAAGAAGAATCAGAGGTGATGGAGACCGTGACATGTAAGTTTCTTTGTATGTTCATTTATTTCAAGTTTTTTTTAACAGAGAAGAATTAAGTTTGGAAATTTGCTGACTAGATATAATTCTTAAGCATTTTCAAACAACAATAGATAAAGCTGAAGAAAATTCAGTAAAATCCGTATACTTTAATTGTTTACGTTTTCTGAGATTTTAGTGTCATAGTATTTTATTTAATCTTAATTTTTTGCGTTCTAAAAAATATTCCCTAAAAATGGCGCTCGATATAAAAAAAAAGCTAACCTCTTCGCTGTCAAACGCTAATTAATTTTTAAAGAAGTTTAAAATTGGATCAAGTTTATACCGGAATAAACCAAGTAGTGTCCTTTTTTGTACAAATTGAATAGGGAATAAAAAAGGGCATACTCTTTTTTTTTATTTTTAGTTTTTTCCGGAATTTTCTTTTGCTGAAGGTGCTTATTTAATTTACTTTTTTTTTTTTTTTTTTTTTTTTTTTTCTTTTTTTTTTCTTTTTTTTTGACTACTAATTTATAGAAGTAATTCTACAAGAAGTGTTCTTTTATGGCTATAAATTTCAAGAGACCTTGGTTAAAAAGTTCAATAATATAGAACTATAATTAAACTAAAGAAACACATAGCCTACATATTTTTATTTAGTAACTTTTATTTTTTTTTATTTAGTAACCATTTTTATTTTAACATATTTTTATTTAGTTTTATATATATGTTTCTATAGCTTATTCAATTCAAACTATCAGGTTTCACTGTCCATGGTATTCTAGTAAAAATTGATAGAGGAAGCCAGTTGATCGATGACAGATATGGTGAATAATTAATATTAAAACATTGCAAAAAAATCCATAAAGATTGAACAATAATATATATAGCGTATGTTAACCAAGAAAAAGAAAAGCGTTTGCAAATTGGCCCGTAAGCTAGATAACCAATTTCATTTAGAATTCTTGGAAAAGAGTTATGAAACTTGTACTCTATCTTTTCGTCTGTGTAGGTACGGTAGTTCCATTTAGGGAACTCTCGTAAGTCCGCAAGATCTCTTTAGGGATCTCCTGATATTTTGTCATAGGTGGTCCGGGTCTGAATTGGAAAACTGTCTTAGGGGAAAATAGTAAACTTATGATGGTTTTCAATTAGGTTTTAGCACGTTTTGGACTACCAGTCCTGGGTTAGCAGTTATCATTTTGTGATTCGGGTATTTTTCACCATGGATGTATGATCACGATAATTGCTTCATAAAATTTTGGTATTAATTATAAATGTGTTACTAGTTAAGATTATTAAATTAAATTCATTAGTTTAAATATAGTGAAAATGTACTGTTCTCAAATGTATTATTATTCTATTTTAAGAAAGGGGGTTAATTTGGCTATTAAGCCAGAGAATGCTCTGGATGTTTTTTTTTATTAAGGGAAGTGCTCTTACATTTTCTTCTAAACATCCTCTAGTGACGGGGCTGTTTTCATATTTCGGTGCTGATTATCCAAATAACGGGCCATTGAGCCCTTTGGGATATTGTCTTTGTTATTGCTCTTTTATTGGAATAAACGGAACCTGAACTTGATTATTGCTAATTTCTGCTCTACCATCGTTCCTTATCTTCTTGTTTTCAGGGGTCGTGGTGATGAAGGGTCATGGCATAAGTCAGGTTACGGCAGTTCACGTTCTGAGGAGAACCAGAGAGAAGTGCGAGAAGTTGGAGACAGGGAAAGACGAGGCTGGGAACCAAGACCTCGCGAGGAACCAAGAGGCTTTGAAAGAGGTAGGAGTGGCAAACTTGAATATTTTGTGTTAAAGCGTCCGTAATTACCAGTGTCTCATTGCTAAAAAAAAAATGACAAAAATGTGTCGCTACTTAATCTGCAAGTATTTTTTATAGCAGTGTCCGTTATTGCCAGTGTTTCAGCGCTAAAAAATGGGTTTTTAAAATTTATCAAAAATCTTTGGAAAAGATATTAAATGCATTTCTAAAATTGTGGTTTTCATCAATTGCGAACACGTAAGCACGTTATTTAAGCGTATGTTGATTAATATATTTGTTGAAATCCATAGCTGATAACGTAAGTATGTCAACACTGAAAAAGAACGAAAAATGATAAAGTGATGCAAGGAGCTAGCCTACTAAAAACAGCAACAAGAAAAAACCAACAAATCTCCAAGGTCAATGCGATAAGATAAACGGAGCACATCAAGCAATAAAACAAATGGTTAAAATAACGAATAAAATACGATTTTAGCTAAAAATTGCTATAAATTCTTGTTATAATTTTTTTATTATTATTTATTTATTATTTATTTATTTTTTATTTATTATTATTTTTATTATTATTATTTTTTTATTATTATAAATTCTTTATAGGTGGTGATCGTCCTCCTATGAGACGAGTATCCCCCCAGCGCCTGACTAGAGATAGGGACATGTCGCCTCGACCAATGGACGATAGATCGGCTGGTAAGTTTGAATAATTCCCCTTTTTGTATATAAGTGCAGCGATTGTATACTTTGAGGAACGACGCAGTCATATGCTTATCGAGAGGGGAGCCCCCCTCTCGATTCCTTAAAGCTGTCGAAAATATATGAAAATGATTATGGAAAAGCGGTGAAAGGGATATTTGCTAAACAAAGACAAATAATAAAGAATTATTAAAATCGAAAGCATACAGTTATAAGTTACTTCTGTGTCGCATGCTACCCTAGATTTATGTGTTTAAATCGTTTCGTTATAGTTAATATTTTAATGTCTTTATTCAACCTTTGCCTTCTTTTTTTGCTCTTATGTTTCTCTTTAGTGCTCTGGGTTTTTTTTTTTTATGACGGGGCCTTGTCGAACATAGTTAGAAAATATTAGCAATAAAAATTTATTTATAAATGTCTTTGATCATAGGTCCGTTTTTTCCTTTTTTTTTAGTTTTATTTTTTTTAAGTTGAGATACATCTTGTTTGACCATAAAGTCCCCCTATACAGATGTCTTACCCTTGTCAATACTACCTTGGATTTTCCAAAAAAAAAAAAAACGGAATATTAGTAGATACCAAATTATGTTATTTTCAGTCATTTCCGCGCGCGTTTTCTTCATACGAACCTCTGATAATTATTTTATTATACTGTGGTCCATTGCAAATATAATTTCAAATTTTCGACATTTTCCTTATCATAAATACATTCTTAGACCACACTGGCTATACATGACAAGCGAAACTCAGAGAGGAGAGAAGGTGACACATTAAAAATAAAATCAAAAAAGGGTGAAAAAACGAGGATTTTGTCAGCCAGCGAACCATGAAGATGGTTCTGTATGGAAGTGTCTGTTCTGTCTTTGTATAGTAAGCTTCGAAAGGTTAGATTTTCGTGTTTTTTTTTTTTTTTTTTTGGTTTTTTTTTTTTGTTTATTATTGAGGACGACTTGGCGGTTGTCCTTGTCGAAATATTTGCTTATATTTTTTAATATTCATTGTTTACTGGCTGACAAAAACCTCGTTTTTTAACCCTTTTTTGATTTTTTTTTTAATTTGCTACTTTCTCTCCTCTCTGAGTTTCGTTTTTCCTTATCATACTTTCTTTTCCTTCCTTTAATTCCTTTTCCTTTGTTTTTCTTTTCCTATCACACGTTGTTCATGACAAATCCGCTTTATTTCGACTTTTTTTTTATGTAATTGTATTGACATTTTTAGTCTATCGTTACATTGTTTTCGAATTTCCCTGAAGCTTCGAGTTATATCCTCTCTGAAATGTAATTCTGGAAAACGTGTTATTCTTAGTGTATATAATCCATCATTAAGAAGTGATAGAACAAAAAACTATTTCCCTAAAAGCCTGTCAGAAAACTTAATCTAGGCATGGGTGCCCGTAGAGCAGCAGTCGGGGACTTTTTTAATCATTACCCCAAAATATTTTTGTGAAAGTTGATATTACCCCATGGGGGAGAGCCAAAAAAATCGCCTCTTTTTAGCATCTTTCATATTATAGCCCTGCATGGTAATTTTGAACAGAAACAATAACTAAAAATTTAATTAAAACATATCAATGTAATACCTCTTACTAGTAATACATAATGGTTATAATAGTAATATAGCAATGTATATAATAGTAATATATAGTAATAATAATTAATAATAGTATATAATAGTAATAAGTAATAATAGTATAGTAAGTATAATGGTATAATAGTAAGTATAATAGTATAAAAATAATAGTAATAGTATACTATAATAATAGTATAATAAGTAATAATAGTAATATATATATAACCAATTAAAACCTATAGGGGTACGATTGAGGGTTGACATTTTAGGGTACTGTAACAAATTATAATAATAATAATAAAGGTGGTACATACAAAAATTAGAATTGAAAAAATTAGAAAAAAGAATAATTGAAAACATTCTTCCTTCACGTTTTGGAGAAATGATGTTGTTTCGTGTTCGATATAATTCAAAATTGGAACTTTTTGATGTAAGAGCGATTCGAATACAGTCTTCGGTGTTTCATCGATTTCTGTTCTTCGTTTTATGTTCATTAGAGTGGAAAAGCCTTGTTCGCACAAATATGTTGTTCTAAATGGCAGCAATTGTTAACCGCCTCTTCATGTACAATTTTGAAAGCCTTTGCTGCTTTTGACCACCAAAAAGACAACAGGTTTAGTTTACTCTCAAATCGAATACGTGTTTCAGTATTAGATCGAAGTTGAAGAATTGCTTCTGCCAAACCCTAAGGTTCTTCTGGTTTAAAGGTTCTGGTTCGAAGGTTCTTCTCATTTAAAAGGATCTACAATCCAACTGACAGTACTTGTATCAAGATCTGGAAAGTAATCTGAAAACCGCTTTCTGAGTTCGATAACATGTCTTACAATTGCATCCTTGATTTCAGCAAAAATAATATTTTCGCAATCTTTCAAAAACAAAGCTAACCTTGAAAAAGAAGCTTTCTTGTTCTGTTCGACATTCTGTCTCCAATTTTGCAGCTTTAATCCTAACGTTGACGCTATTTCTCTCAATGAAATGATATTATTTTTTTTTCTTGCAGTTCTTTGTTTAATATATATATACCTAAAAAATTTCCGCTAGATATGCGAGATATGCAACCCAGGAAGAGCTTTTAAACTTTTCTGCGAGCAAGGCCTTACCCAGAGAAGGGGTTAGGGGGGTTTGAATCCTTCCCGAAATGTTTGTCTGACTCGTAAAAACGTAACAAAAATGGATATAAAAAAATTTTGTATGCTTTTTTTTTGTGCAACCCCTCCCCCCTCCGAATTTTTTTTTTAGTAAAACCCACTCTAAAAAAAATCCTGGGCACGGCCTTGTCTGCGGGAATATTTTTTTTTTATCAACCATAAAAATTTCGACTTCAGTTTTGAGAGTCCATACTCGATTTAGTACATTTCCGCGAGAAAGCCACCTTACTTCTGTCTAATAAAGTAGGTCTGTATATTCAGCTTCACCGTCCTGATATAATTCACGAAATAGCCGCGTGTTTTGAACATGTCCTCTAGGGACAATCTTGATGACAATCTTAATGATTGTCTAATTGTAAATATAAAGTTTACAATCTTGGCGACATCATGCATGACGGCTTCCAATGTAGATTCTAAATACTTTCAAACAGTTCGTGGTAACGAACTGTAAGTAAGGAGCGACCCGGCTCAATGGTAACCGAAACTGTAGAAAAGCGGAATTTTGATACCAATAGATACATCAAAAGAATCAAATTTTAATGCTGATTTCAAATATATAAGTTTCATAAAGTTTAGTCCCACCTATCAAAAGTTATGCGCCTGAGAAAATTTGGCTGATTTTTGAAAAAAAGGGGGAAAGACCCCCTAAAAGATATAGAACCTCAATGAAAATCACACCATCATATTCAGCGTATCAGAGAACTCTACTGCGGAGGTTTCAAGCTCCTATCTAAGAAAATGGGGAATTTTGCATTTTTTGCCAGAAGAAAGATCACGGATGCGTGTTTATTTGTTTGTTTGTTTGTTTTTTTTGTATTTTTTTTCCCCAGGGGTGATCGTATTGACCCAGTGGTCCTAGAATATCGCGGGAGGGCTCATTCGAACGGAAACTAAAAGTTCTAGTGCTGTTTTTAAGTGACCAAAAAAAATGGAGGGCAACTAGGCCCCCTCCCACGCTCATTTTTTTCCCAAAGTCACCCGATCAAAATTTTAGAGATAGCCATTTTGTTCAGCATGGTCGAAAATATGATAACTATATCTTTTAGGATGACTTAATCCCCCGAAGTCCCCGGAGGGAGGACTGAAAGTTATGAACTCTACCCAATGTGAACATATAGAATTGGTTATTGGGAAGTATACAGACGTTTTCAGAGGGGATTTTTTCTGGTAGTGGGGGGAGTGGGTCGGGGGTTATGTGGGAGGATCTTACCATGAAGAAAGTTTTCATGGGAGAAGAGACATTGCTATGACGGGGCCGCTGGATTTCCCAGCATTATTTAAATAAAGATCAGAAATAATATATAAAAAAAACAAGTTTTTTAACTGAAAGTAAGGAGCAACATCAAAACTTAAAACGACAGAAAACATTACGTATATGATTGGGTTCATCCCCTAGTCAGTACCTCGTTCTTTAAGCCAAATATTATTTAGTACTTTCATAAGAGCTATTTATTCTAATTAACGGAATTTGTGATTAAGGGGTCATTTTTAAAGAATTGGAACAAAATTCGAACTTTAGCTTAAAGAGCAAGGTATTGACTACGGGGCGAACCCTCTAATATACGTATTAAAAATATAAGAATATAGAGGTTCGTTACGTAAGTTAATTCGTAAGTTACGTATATTTATTACTAATAAAAACGTTCGTATATAAAATTAAACAGATTTCGAGAAAGCCATTTAACCAAATAAAAATAAATTAATATGCAAATTCTTTTTTAATCATTCATGTACGGTGAGCCAAAATCAAAACCTACATTAATTCAAAAACGTTAAAAAATTAAATATAAAAAAAAACAAGTTTTTTTAACTGAAAGTAAGGAACGACGTTAAAACTTAAAACGAACAGAAATTATTCCGTATATGAAAGGGCTGTCCCATCCTCAACGCCTCACTCTTTACGCTAAAGTTTGACTTTTTCACAACTCTATTTTTTTTTAAACAATGAAAAGCTTTAGCGTAAAGAGCGAGGCGTTGAGGAGGGGACAGCCCCTTTCATATACAGAATAATTTTTGTTCGTTTTAAGTTTTAACGTCGCTCCTTACTTTCAGTTAAAAAAAAACTTGTTTTTTTTTTTTATTTACCATAAGGGCCTGGCGATGGATAATACAGTGATTAACTTCAATATTTGGGTTATTTTCTTTAACGAAAGCTGAATTTATATGACCCAGCATAGCTGGAGCTCCATCCAAAGATACAGAAATACAGTTTTCTTATTTTGAACTTTGCGCTTTCATTGCGTATTCATTTACTTTATTATGGACATCAATTCCACGAGATCTCAACTCGAGAGGAGAACAAAACAGCAATTCCTCCTCTAAATTATCTGCACCTTCCTATTTGCACCTTGCTTAGCGAACATGTACCATTAGCTGTGAATTGCTACTAAAATTAGTTGTCTCATCAAGCTGAATAGCAAATTATTTAGCCTGTTTTAATGCGAAAATAACCTGTTTCTTCACATTTTCTGCTAATATAGAAGATCATTCTTTCACAATTTTCGCAGACAACGGCACTGAATTCAGTTTCTTCGCTTCTTTTTGACCAACCATAATCTCTGCCATTTTTACAGCAGCTGGTTTAAAAAAAAATTCACCTATAGTGTATGATTTCTTATTTCGAGCAATCAACCAGGCTACTTCAATGTTAGCCCTTGATGCCGAACTCTGATCAAATGTACAAAACAAGTTGCTATTCAATCTTTGTCTTTTAACAGATATTTCTAAATTTGCAAAGTATTCTCGTGATTCGGAAGACAGGTGTGAATGCAGATTGTCTAAATGTTTTTTCAACTGACTTTTTTTTTAAAGATTATGAAATAATATTTTCGTACATACAACACACTGTGGTTTCATTGTACTATTGTCTTCTATTTATGGAAAACCGTAACTAATGAATTTGTCTTGGTATGTCCTTTTTCTATTTGCTACCATCTGAAGGGATACATAAAATAATAATTAAAATACTTGAATTAAATTTTCCAATTGCGGCTAACCTTCATCGATATATTGATGATTAATGATAAAATAGGGGTCTTCTCAACAACTAACTAGAAAAACTGCCTCTCTGACACGTCAATGTATTTGTATCTTGACGGCATGGCATGGACTGAGCAGGTATCCGGGGCTGTGCTTTAGTGTGTAAAGATTTAACTGGAGAACACTCTAGTGGTGGGGAGTGAGATGGCGTGGCCTGAATATATCGCTAAATTGTTTAATTTGAAAAAAATACTAACAGGTTTATCAAATAGCAAATTAAAAATACATGCTTTTTACTCACAAAAGTTACATATTTACCCCCAAAAATTTCATTTTTAATACCAAAAATTTTATCTTTACTCAATTTGGGGTAATTTACACTGGTTCCCCGACCGCTGCCGTAGAGGATCTCAGGTTTTTTTTTTTTTTTTTTTTTTTTTTTTTTTTTTTGCTACTATTTTTTTTTTTTTTTTTTTATCTCTGCCGTGTTTGATCCTATATGAAACTCTTAGTCTTTGAAATTACCTTCTAGGTTTGAAGGTCATAAATATCGATATTTGGGGTCAAGTGTCATAAGATCTTTGGATATCCCTCTCAATCCCACTGAAACTGAATTCTGTGTAACCATGTTGATCTTAGTGAAAACAGTAGGGATAGAACGACTAAAATTTTCTCTAAAAGCCTGTTATAAAACTCAATCTATTAATGGGTGTCCGTGGAGGAGGGGTGATCTCAGAAGTTTCTATTTCTTTTTTTAGTACTGGTGCATTATATGGCCACTTCTATATACTGCTAAAGAAATCAAACGGGAGACGCTACAGTCAAACGGGAGAGACAGATTCCCGATCCGGTACTAAAACAGTTGTTAGAGTGGAATTGAGTGAAAGGGGTGATCTAATGAGAATGTTAAAATTACAATTTGGGATTTGCCAAAGACAGAAAAAGAGGCAGTTGAATTTTTACAGGATAAGGGGTTATTGCCCAAAACAAAAGAGTGTGAAAGTGGACACACCGTGACTTTAAACTTGTATGGGAAGCTTATTGGACAATATTGGAGGTGTTGTAAATTGCATTTATTGTATGGTATGCTTTACCCCCCAACCCCTTAGTGTGCAAATATATAGCCCACGTTTGATTCTGAACTATTACATATTCATCCATTTTTATTTTATTTCATTAGCGTTAACCAAACTTGACTTCTTTAGCAGTATATAGAAGTATCCGTATAATGCACCAATACCCTTTTTTTCACAGTGACTGCTAGCAGTTTTTTTTTTTTTTTTTTTTTTTTTTTTTTTTTTTTTTAATAATTGGTTATTTTTATCCTATATGGAACTCTTAGTCTTTGCAATTGACTTTTAGGTTCGAACGTCATAAGCATCGACATTTAGAGTCAAGTTTGAGTTTCCCCCTTCTCAAATCGAATTACGGCTAACCACGTTGTTCTTAGTGAATACAGTCTATCATGGAGAACGGATAGAACAGCTAAAAAAGGTTCTGTCTATGCATAGATGCCCGTTGAGGAGGGGAGGGGTCAGAGTTTTTTTTTACCTATAGTGACCCGTAGCAATTTTTACCGCTACCTAGTGGAATCTTGTATGGAAATTTCAGTCTTTAGCACTTTCTTGTTTCGTAGGTCCTAAGCATCGACAATTTGAATCTAGTGTTATAGGACTTGAATATCCCTCTCAATTTTAGATTTTTACCATCTCTAAATGGAATTCTGGCTAACCATGTTATTCTTAGTGAGTACAGGCTGTCACAAAAAAAAACGGACAAAATGCTGCTACATACACATATACACAAAATCTGCGATTTGTTTCATTCGCCTTTGCTATTTTGAATATTGTAAATTTTTTGCTTGGTTTTCCAATTTCGCTTAGTAATATTGAATTGGTTTTAAAATTTAAAATCAAAAAAGCCTTTAGAATTAACTAGGAAAGATAGATAGTTTTTATCGTAATTTTGAGAATATTCTCTTCAGGCCCAACATTTCCCATTTGTTTCCAGAATTTAAAGGATGGTTGATATTTTTTACGAATTTTATTCAATTCTCTTCTGAAGCATATTGTAAACCAATGATTTGTTTCACTTGCATAAGTTTTTTTTGTAAATTTATTTATGTATTTGATATACTCCTCGATTTTGAAGGAAATAAATATATAGGTGATATATTATTATTGAATATATGATTAAGTTGAAATAATAGAATAACGGGTAAAACTTTTGATTAGGATAGTTTTTCTTATCAGTGTTCACTGTCTTAATTATAAGTAGTACCCGCTATTATATCTTCGGTTCAATTTGATTACAAATAGAAAGGCAGTGTGGGTATACGGTATTATTTATGTAACCAAAGATAATAAATAAATAAAACAAAATACAAAAAGGAAATAATTTCTAGAACAGCGTGCTGTATTTTTCCTAGCCAAGAGTTTCAGAAGGACGAGTGTTGGACTTTAGATAGGTTACTGTTCTAGACGAAGAAAAAAATCGAGCTGATTCAGTTGTACGAACTCGACTAAGGTGGAAAAATAACCTTCAAGATGAATAATCGTGTTTTCTCGAAATGATTTTCTCGACAGTTGGACGATTTTGCTCACAGGTTACGAAGTACAGCCCTCGAAACGTGTGTCTTTTAAAAACCTGGCACACAGAATACCAAGATTACTAAGGCTATCATAATGGTTGTGGTAACTATAAAAATGTTATTTAATGTCATTCAATCCACCCTAAACTTGGCGTTATATTTGGAAGCTCATTCTGTCTGAGTAGAAAACCAGTTTGACATAAATCGTAAAATAATAATCTATTACATCTTTCAGTATTTTCCTTTATTTTTATGTTTAAAGTGGGTGTTAACTGTTTTTGCATTAAATTATTTTCCAACCGCTTAACCGTTTCTATTTTTTTTTTCTGTTTTTGATGTTGTTTAATCACAAGCACTAAAGGTGTTTTGGGCTATATGGTGACTCCTACTTATTTTTTTTTTTTCGTTTCCAGTTATGATGGAGTAATTTTAATTTATTGAATGTTTTTCTTTTCAATTTTAGATACCCAAGGATCTGGCTGGCAAACGCAGCAGTCCTGCAGGAAGCGGTGAATTAGTGTCTGATTTTTGTCTATTTTATTGCTTGAAGTTTTTGGTGGGACAAATAAAGTAGTGTAACCTTGCTCAGAATATTTTTTTCCCGAGGTTTAGTTCAATTGAAAACAAGAACTTATCCGCGTTTTTTTTCGGGAGGGGGGGGGATTACAAAAAACTTTAAAAACGCATCAAACATATGTTTATATTCATTTTTGTTACGTTTTTACGAGTCGGACAAACATTTCAGGGGAGGGGGTCAAATCCCCTAACCCCCTCCCCGCCTTCTAGATACGTTCTTGGTTGGACATCCTTTGGGCCGCATATTGGGGGACAAAAAAGTATCAGTAACGGCAATATGTCACCAGTCTTTTCAACTAGGTAATTATCGGAGAATTATCTAAGTCGCGTTTGAATTATCGTCTCTTTCGACACGACAAGAAACTTTGCAGTTTTATTTGATTCTCTGTCCGCACGGTCGGTGTTCGATTTGTAGAATTTTGACATAATGTTGGTTTTTTGCTGCTTTCTGACAACAGAAAAAGTGTCTTTATTTGCCTTTTCGACATGAAAATTGTAAATTCAAGCGGCAAATTCAAAATTCGAGGTAAAGTGAAGGCATTTTGTTAAAAAGTGACGGTTTATTTCAAGAAATGGTAAGGAGTATTAGGGTTAATTAATTAATTTCCTGACCTTTTCATTTCGTGACCTTGACCAAAATGGTATGATCAGTCTTAATGACGCATCGAGAGCTATCGGTATCATTAAAGGGTCAAGTAGAGATAGCCTCGACCTCCCAGTAGATTGATTCATAAGAAAAAACAAATGGTTGGCGTTGCTTCAATTACCTAAGAGGAGAAGGGATATTCCTCGCCTATGGTAAAAGGTGTAACTTTATTACGTCGGAGGCGTATCTTCGTAAGCCATTCATGTTATTCCTCAAACGTACGCCAAAAAACAAAACGATCAGCCCTGTCTTTTGAAAAACCTGATTGATTCCTGTGTGAAATTTTAAGCCAGTCAAACAACAACAGTGCTTAACTTACGAAAGCTGTTTAGTCGACTCTCAATTCAACGAACCCTCTGTTTATTTCGTATGTTCTGTGTTGTCAATATGTGAGAATGTCGAGGGGAACTAAATGTTTTTCAAATCTAGGGCGGGGGCCAATTCGTCTTTTCCAATGAAAATACCAAAAAAGAGTATTTTGTAATGAAAATATTATATCTCCCATAAAGATATTTTTAAAACTCTAAGGGGAACTCGTGCCCTGTCACCCCCTCTCAACTGACGCCACTGAAGGCCACAGTGGTGCATCAGCACCACTGATGCTAGTCGTCAAAGTGGTTTGGATTGTATCAACGCCGTTTAGTGAGAACCAGATAAAGAACCAGTTCTCACTACTTTTTTGAAGATATGTCTGAAAATTCCCTGTTCGACACGCATTGCCAGCCCAGTCTTGATGCAACCTATTGCCCAAAATACTTGATAAATTCAATTTTGCTTTACACGAATGTGCGTGTAGCTCTCCTGCTACTCGTCATTTAAGGAGAGCTGTTCCAAATTTAGATTATAAGACGAAATGTACTATCGCTCTTTTCTTACTTAACTCTTGCGCGCGATCCGTGGGTTGGAAGGTATTTTTCTGGGGTAAAAGAATTATTTATTTTCTAATCTGGGGTTTTTTTCCGCCTGTAATCTACCAATATTACTGTAGTTTCTGTGGGCCTCTTCTCACAAAAGTCCCGACAGAAACGTGCCACGACACAGCTGTGACTTGGGAGTCCCACTACACTAGAACAGTTTCTTTTGTAGTGGAAAATATAGGTAAAAACAAGCAATGTTCATGTTGGTGATATTCTAAAATACAGTTATTGTGATCATTGACGCATAGTGAGATTCCACTTCTTAAGAAAAGCCGGGACTTACATTTACGTCACTCACGTTTCAGAGAGCACATTTCACATCGTGACCGCTGAGAAATGAATTTTGACTAGCGAGCCCCAAACTGCTCAGTCGTACATCATCAGGGACAAACGCCCCACAATTTCTGCGTCTTGTTTTTTTTTTTTTTCATTGTAGCTTTCAAAACATGTCCAGCTGACTTTCTTTTCGGGATCTGAGTATAAAGTAAGCCTTGGACTACCCTTCGTTTGAAGTCGGACTATGTTGACTTTGAAAAATAAGTGTAAGAAACATAAAGAACATGGGTATTACACATTACTGTATTATGGAAACCCCAATGCCAACATATCAGGGACTTTTGATCCAACCCATATACTGGTTTGTTGCAATTTTTGCCACTATTGGTGTTTTTATTTTCGAGATGGTTCCGTTACAGTTTATTCTTTTTACAGTAACATTGTCTGTATCGTGGTAGTTTGAATCAAACAGTATAGATCTTGTTTCCGTCCACTCTCCTCTCATGCTCATAATCCAAGTCATTACTGTTCAAGACTGAGGGGGAAGCGCTTTTCTGTCTGATCGTATTATGCAACATGCTAGAATGTGCTAGAACATGCTAGACTTAGAGAGGGAAGCGCTTTTCTGTCTGATCGTATTATGCAACATGCTAGAACTAAGTCTAGAACATGCTAGACTTAGAGAGGGAAGTGCTTTTCTGTCTGATCGTATTATGCAACAGGCTAGAATATTTTATTATCTCAAAACTTCTAGCAGGTGTAAGGGAGAAAAAAATGTATAAAAAATCAGCACATGTTTCTGGTGTTAACTGTAAGCCTATCTAAAACTAATTTAGACTGTTGAGTTTGGATGACTATTTCAGATGCAGATGTACGATATATTTCACATGCAGTATATCTCGTATATTTTATTATATCTCTTTCCACAGAAGTTGTCTGTCAGCTTTGCAACAACACACCCACAAAGAGCTAGACCGCTAGAATCTTCAACCACTTCAAATCTTCCCTGGCAGACATCAAAGGTTTAAATATCTCCTTTTGTATAGGCAGGGCATCGCAACTTGTAACCTCTTTTTATCGATTTCATTGGATTGTATTGCTTGAGAGAATACCTGCCCTTGAAAAGTATGATTAATTCATCAAAGCTAACATACGTACTGGTAGCTGCCAGGTTCCGAAAGCTATCGTTCAATATATTCATCATTGGACGCAGCTTGCCTTTCTCAGTCTGCCTTTCTCATCAACAGCCAATGATGTGTTATGAAGGACATGCGTATGTCGCATGAGTTCGGATATATGTCGCATATATCTCTTGAATTCGGTTTCTTTTCATTATTGTAGTTACAAATGGAGTTCTTAAATCAGGATCACTTGGCCTACTACTACTTCTAGTACCAATTAACAAGCCAATTAAAATGTTTAATTTCTGATTGTTTCTGTGAGCGAGAAAAGGGATATAGTGTATTTCAGAAGTAGTAGAAGTTGCTAAATATCTTGGGGGAAATCAGATAAAGGAAAACGGACAGAGTATTGGTTGATCGGGAGGTGGTGAACTGTAAATCTGAGCTTGAAGAAAAATCATCTATCGTTGTTAGAGTTCTTGCTGCCGTACCATATTACAGAATGTGGTCACCTACTAATTATATTGCTTAAAAATGGTTAAATTTGGTTCAGTCAATAATAGTTAATATGTATATGAATGACTTACCAAAAACTTAGAACTGCTGTAATAAATTTTCTGAAGATAAATGTCTGCTAATTATTTTAGCAACAAGCCGGATGAGGCCAACATGGATCCGCAGAAAATGTCTTTGCCATCTCAATCTTTCTTTAACTATGTACCAAGAAAGGGGGATTGAACCCGTTTTGCGTAAATATTACTGTTTGAAATGCGGTCAGTATCATATCCAGTAGCTTTCCTGTCAGTAGCATAAAAAAAATGCAGTTGGTGTAGAAGACATTACCGTCGTTTCGTCTTCCAGCTTCTTATCTCTCACTTCAATTGTCTCGGTTCCTCTATTATTCTTTTATAACTTCCTTGCGGATTCAGGGGCTTTGGTATTTGTCTTATTTTTTTATTCTTGCTTTGATTTTGGTAGTTTGGCTAAAAACTCACTTAATGCAGGTTTCTCACGGATTTCTGTTGGGGGTACTGGAAACGCAGCAGTTGAGAACGGAAGATCTGTGTCTTCAATCTCATCTGAGATACCTAAATCAGAGGAAGCCTCTTCACTCACAGCAGACTCGTCTGTCGGTGTTTGGTCCCGAAGGTCCTGCTCAACTTCATCAGGCCGTGCCTCTTTTTCGTTGTCACTGAGGTCACTGCCAAGCTCGCAGATGTGATAGAAGCAACTTAAATCATAGCTTGTGTTCTTGTACGTTTTTTTTTTACCTGAAGTAACGGAACTAAATATTTATTTTGCTGCTATCTGGATTTTGTGGAAGTAACTTGCGTGTTTGGTTTGTTTTACTTATGACAGACAGTGTTGCTACTATTTTTCTCTTCTTTTGTTTTACACTGGTATTTGGCCCGTTTCTTCGCTAGAATTTTTTATTCCTTTTTACCTCGTAAGGCTTTGGTAGTTCAGATATCAAAATCAAAAAGGAACTGCCGTCTAGGCTAGCGGAATTCAGTACACTAATTTAGACTGTTGAGTTTGGATGACTATTTCAGATGCAGATGTACGATATATTTCACATGCAGTATATCTCGTATATTTTATTTATTCAGATACATACACTATTTTGTAATAGTGTTGTAATATTACTAGGCCCTATTCCAGTTCAGTGCTGCCATATTTTTATTCTACTAGCCCTGTGTTTCCTTTCATCATCTCTATTTACACAGTTTTTATGCTTATCTCATACGCCTGAGCCAAGGGTGGATCCAGTATTTTTTTAAGGGGGGGGGGCGGGGAAAATAGGTTGATCCGATAAACTTGCGTTAGGAGTTTACCACCCGATGCCTTTTTTTATGCTCTTTCCAGATTTTATTTCTGATATAAATAAGAGATAAGTTTAAACCTTACCCCCCCCCCTAATGGGCAAATATATATCCTGAATTCGTACATATAGAGGTGGGGGTAAAATTCATTTCCGACAAATTTATTATTATATTTGGAAAGAGCATAAAAAAAGGCATCGAGTGGTATGTTTACGTAAGTCAATAACATGAACTGCGAAAATTTACCGACAGATTAAAGAAAAAAGATTATGAAATAAAATCGTGTATAACCTTCAGTATTAGTGTATTAAAGTCTTCTATGACAGCTCCTTGGTCCCCCTTTGCATTTCTGTGAATTGGCGTCCCCGGTAAGAGGGCGCATTATTATCTAAATTCATCGATTATAAAATAAGAATATGAAACGCAAGAAGAGAATCACTGAATTTTAATTTCTTTTAACACTCTTGCAAGCTTATTATGAGCCATATTATAAGGATCGCTGCGCACGTTTTTAGAAGAAGTATTTTAAATTCTCACACTGAAACACCTATCCCATAGAATACAAATCTCATCCTCGGCCTTTTAATCATCATACTAATTTTTTCACATAAAAGCAATCTGTGATCCGTTTCTACATCAGGGATAAACATGGTTTCATTTACGCAATTTGCCACGAGCATTACAGTTTGCGTGCGATGTGCCACCGACGCAATACTAAGTAAATTACACAGGAATTACAGGAGTTTCTTGAATATTTAAAATAGCAATGATGGTTTAGGGTTGGAGACTACATCCTAGGGCCCTACCTTATGTACGAGTCTCGTTTATTCATGGGCGAAAACGTCACGGATATCGTAGTGTTCGTTATGACAACGGAAAGGAACAAGAAAAGATTTGGAAAAAAGTAATATATTTTACAATAATATTACTTTACAAAAACAATAATATATTTTTAACTCTTAAGTCAAATAATAACTATTATGTCACCTGTGAAAAGTGTTTTTTTCATCTTTCTTGGCTTTATTCCTCTATTCAAGAACAGGACAATACTTGTAGTCAAGTAAAACTACGAAAATAAAGCAATAGAAATACAATACGACAAAAGAAATGTTTTTGGCACCAAAATGTTCAAAAAAATTCTCTTAATAACATATCCGAAACGGCTGAAATCGCCCGTGCAAAAATACCCCGTTTAAAGGAAAAGGGGGATATCGAATTTAAATTGCTGCAATATTTCCTGGATTGAAAGGTCTTTTCCTATTATTTAATTGCGGGAAGACCGAAAACGACATCTGGTTTGAACAATTCCACAATTTATTACCCCACTACAGTTTAAACAGGGTCAGAGGGCGGGCGGGGGGGGGAGAAATAAAAATCTTAATTTGTGCAGTATTTACACACAAACAAACACCAATATGTTCTGAAGAATTTGCTTATTAATGCATACAAAATTTCTTTGCCTGTGCACAAATATCCCACTTTCAGGGAAAAGAGGAGAAAAGGGGGGGGGGGGGGAAATCTGGAATCTTAATTTTCATACAATTTTCGGCATCAAGGTCGTTTCCTATTAATTCCAGTCCGAGGACGCCGAAATGACATCTGGTTTGAACCTGGCCAATGCGCTCAAATACGAGCTATCGACTTTCCCACCTGCCCTATACGTGTCTCATGAAGCAATGTGCATGGCACATAAGGCTGCACTTGCAGCTGATATACGGAAGAAGCACAAATCTGGGCTTCCACTAATGCCAACACAAATATGCCACTATGTTGTAGATCGTGGTTGGCTACTTCATTCGGTCGGACAGGGCACTTTATCCACTTGAGTAGAGGTACCTTTTTCTTACGTAGTTTTTGTACAGAAGTATGTTGTATTAGCTGACGTCATTTTGGAAGGCTATGCAATTTGGCCGACCATTAAAGATCACGCCCATCGGAAGGGAACAAAAGAAAACAGTGCCCTACTGTCAGTTTCGCTTCTGCCAGAACAGTTGCTCGGACAGTTATGCCTCCACGCCTTTCCAGGATGGGATGATGCTTCGCACTTGCACGGCGTTAGTAGAGAGGGGGGTACCAGCCCCAAGAGAACACCGTGCTGCCATCTACAATTTAGTCTGACGGGACATAATTTATTCAAGGATTATCGATCGAGTCTAATGGATGATGTCAAGGTCAATTGATTTGTTGTTGTTCTTCCAGGTGTAATGACACTGGGGGTGATTTACAAAATCGATGGGGAATGTATTGATCTATGACTCGAGGGGGGAAGTGAATTTCCAAGAATTTAATTTACATAATCGGTGGGGAATGTATTGATCTAGGACAAGTGAATTTCCGAGAAATTGATTTACATAATCGCCGGGGAGAATGTTTTGATCTGATAACGGGAAACAGGATCACGTGTCTCCTTCTCAACCAATCAGAGAGTCGGTTACATCTCATTCTAAGCCAATCAGAGAGTCGGTTACATCTGGTTTCCCATTACATCGTAATTCACCCTTGAGATTTCGTATATAACGGACATGCGTTGTGATTAAATATTCAGGAAGTTTCAAGACAGAGTGGATAAAACATTGTAATATATTGATGAGCTGGAAGCATTGGCTACAGCAATTTATAATGTGAGTTCTGTTTAGTAAATTTTCATAGTTTATTTTCAAATAAATCATTTTACATAGTAGCCCCTCCAGTAAATTCACAATTCAGGTACCCCCCCCCACACACAATACAAACTCCACTATATATTGTTTATACTTGCTAAAAAGCTCAAAATATGTTCTTTTTTACCACGAAAACCTAACCTCCCCCCTCCACCCCCCCCTGTTTACGACTTTAATTC
This sequence comes from Artemia sp. Qi Xiang Cuo, assembly GCF_049724085.1. Taxonomy (NCBI): domain Eukaryota; kingdom Metazoa; phylum Arthropoda; class Branchiopoda; order Anostraca; family Artemiidae; genus Artemia; species Artemia sp. Qi Xiang Cuo. The sequence continues at coordinate 46,716,326 of NC_142811.1, forward strand.
TTCCATTGGAAATAATTCTGTTTTTGATAAATTTATTCTTTCTGTAAGCCTATCTAAAAGTGACAGTCAACTTCTGTCAACCCTTAGCTATTAATATACCGTTTTCATTTAAGCCGCCGCTAACTTGACTTAAACATTTTCGCAATGATTTAATTAGCTGATAATTACTGTCATCCTTTTAAAGTACATCCGGCCTCATAATCCTTACGTTAGCGCCATAACCAAAAGGTTTCACAGAGAAAAAAAAGGATACTTTTGATCAAATTAACATCATAGCTTCTTCGTCGCAAATTTGACTTTTGCTTTACTGAAAAGGGAGAGGGGCTTTCTTCTGTAAAAGAGAGGGGGGATTGTTAAGAGGGGGATGGATGCCAGTTTCATGTCATATTCATTTTCCATTTTGAGTACTCAGTGTTTTTATGGGGGGGGGGGTTAGGGTTGCAATGCCTCGCTTCTAACACCTTCATTGTAAAACGAAAACAAAGTGTTTCTTCGCGTGAAAAGTAATGGTCTGGGATTTCTAAGAAAAAGAATACATAACTTTATTATGCGTAAATTGAATAGCATTTGATTTCTGAGTTTAGTATATTTCTCGTAAATTTTTTACTTTTTGCTTTACTGAAAATGGTGGGAGGGGATTTCTTTGTGGTAAATGCTTTCTAGACAAAATTATGGTTAGGGGGTTGGGGGGTACTAATTTTTCTTCTGTGAAAAAGGGAATCATTTTTCAATACTAAATTTTTACTCCTTTTTATGGACATTTATGAAGAATGTGCACCCCCTCCATCTAAGAGAGCAAGGGAGGGTGAGGCAGCCCCATCAGTGCAAGCCCCTATGCAGTCTGGACAAAAGCCAAAAAGAGAATGGGCCATAAGAATAGAGAACCCTGCGGTCTCATCGGTGCAAGCCCGTGACATTGCTGGCTTGACTGCACAAGTCCGTACCGTCACTGGCCCTACTGCACAAGCCGCGCGCCCAATCTGCATAAGAACGTAACGCCGCCGGCCCGTCCGCCCTCCATCATGTGTTGCCTGGGACTTCAAGAGCTGCCCCACCTACACAAGGTCAGGAGGTTGCCCTCCAGCATGCTATACCAGGGCCTTCAGGGACTCAACTGTAGCCGAAATATAAAAATGTAAGCATTTTTTACCTGGTTATAGAAATATCTAAGCAAACCCATTTTTCATAACTATAAAAGTGTATGTCAGAGATATTAAAAATGTTATTTCCTCTATAATCCCCCACCCCATTGTTTTACATTTCTCTGTTCCCCCCTCCCCCAGAGATATCTAAATATAATGTATTTTTTTTTGCTTGTCCAAGAAACCACTCTTTTTTTAATCTTTCCTATTTTCTCTGCCCACTGTAGGCATCTTCGCTATCTCTTTAACCTCATAATAATATTTTTAGTTAATTTCTAGTTTACTGTTAGAGAGTCTTTTTATCTCAAAATGCTATTTTTTGCTAGAATATTATGGCTTTAAGGGGCCTTCCAACAATCGATTCATTTCATCACAGTAAAAGTGTGTCAGAGATATTAAAAGAAATTGTTCCCCTTCCCCCTTTTAAATCAGGTCAATTATCGTGTACATTCAGTCTGCTGAATTCTCATAGTGAAGCCAAAAAAGGCGCTATATTCCGATCATATTTCCTCGTAGCAAATTCTTTACGTTATACACTGATTTTATTTAAAAACATTTTCTATCGGAAAGAGTTAGGCTATCAAGTAAAGACCGCGGTTTTTTTTCAAAGCAGATAAAGAGTATTAATATGAATTATTTTTCGAGGAGTCGTTTGAACAAAATAAAAACATTCTATGTCATATTTTATATTGTATTAAGTTGGAACTTTCAGAATATATATAGAGTAGAGAACTAAATGCTACTGCTAAGCGCGTTTTTAAATAATAATCCAATTTTAAAATAGGGGTGATTTAGACACTGAAAATAAACTATTTTTCTTTTATAGGTTGTTCTGGTTCCTTATTCACAATCTCCCTCCTGATCGTCAGTTGGAGAAGGAGAAGACACGCCTGTGGAGTTTTGTGGCGATGAAATGTCACAGCAAGGTATCATTAACGATATTCCAAATAACATTGATGAGTTTTAGCTGATTTATTAATGTTGATTATAGCGCAGCTGAGCAGGGGGACTTACCTTCGCTAAGTCCAAACACATTGCAGCTTTTAGAGGATTTTGCAAATGAATTAACCGGCAACCCTCTCCCCACTGATAACATACTTCCACTTCAAACAACTGAAGTGGCTTCCCATAGCCCTATTATTGAGCAATGTGGGGGAGGGGGTGGTGATAATATGCAAAAGAGGAGGAGGAGGGGGGTAATATCCAATTTACTTCATTCCCTGAGTATCAACTCACAAATACAATTTGAAATACGATAGTTGTTTACACTGCAACTTTTGGAGACCCTTTTAATTCGCTTTTCGGTGGTAATTTTGTGTTTGACCCTGTAGAAATTGTTCATGAATATGTAGATAGAATTCGCGCACGGCTAGAAAATCAAATTCAGTTGTGGTGGGGGGGTAGGAAATCCGGGAAGGTTCCTATGGTTTTAACGGTAGGTTTTATTTAAATGAAGGAAAAAGTAAAGTGTATCGTAATTATATACACACCGAGATGTGAGTGGTCTATCCCTATTTAGAGAATTTTGAGGGTGTTTTTTCCGAGTGGATAGGCTACATTGTTAAACTTCTCGAGAATTATAACGAAACCGGGCGTGGGTTTGGTGGGTCTTTATGTTGAAAATTGAAGGGCTAATATCTGTAAATTTAAGAACAATTTTATTTTAAGAGGGGGGCAGGTTCTGAGGGGTCAATAGTTTTAAAATATAATCCAGATCTAGTAGGTTGTCAAGGTGTCCAGTGAATCTGTTTTGAAACAGGTCAAAAATGTTTCAAGTCCTCTTTCCTCAAATAAGCATTCCAGCCTCTAGCAGATGACACAACCAAGACGAGTTTAGATCACTGGACTGTACATAGGAAGGAGGGGTTCAATATCCCCATTGTAGATTTCACTTGTTTAGAGAGAAAATACCCAGTAACGCTCAGGTCTATTGATATTTTTGAGGTCTATTGATATTTTTAAAAGGGCCAAAGCCTATTTAAATATCGACGTTGCTCTGATTCAATATAAAGCTGCAAATGAAGACGAGGATCGCCCAAAGAAGGTGGAGGTCATCTTCCCAGTATTAGGCCCTTCGAATGAATTGGTGGAATAATGGGATTGGTTGTTATACACGCCACATAGAGAACCCAATGCAATTGGCAATTTTAACCCAATTACAGACATTAGTAGAGTTCTGGGGGGTGGTAGGGATCTAGGGGTACGTTTCTACTGTCTAACATGCCTGTCACAATTCCGTAGCGATATAAAGCTACGGGATCATATGAAGCAATATAGACGGCATGGCTACCAGTAAGTGGAAACGGTTTCAGGGGATAGGGCCATTTTACCCTTTAAAAATTTCCAAAACACCCTCCTCCGGAGCAATAAAATCTTGTTGGATTGTGAGGCGAAGCTAGTGAAAGTGAACGATCTTCGATTTCTAAACCGAATCAAAGAACATCAAGCTATTGCAGTCTCCTACGCCCAAACGCAAAGAGACAGTTCTAACACTGTGCAGTTGTTAGAAATAGTCGAAACGTTAGATGAGGGAGAGTGTATGGTCAAGGCACTGACTAAATTAATTTGCACAGCTAATGGCGCTGTTTGTCGTCTGAGAAATACGCATTATCCTATGGTGCTGTCTGCAGTGGATCGTCTCGGGATTAAAAATCAAAAAATATGTTGGGTTTGTAAGGGGGAGTTTTAAGAGGGGGATAAGGGGAAAGCGAAAAGAGGGGGGAAGGGGAAAGTCAGAGACCACAATCCCGTGTGACAAGACATAGCCTCTGGGGTCGTAAACGGAGTGGAGTTGTACATCAATCGTGTAACTTAAACATTAGTCTAAAGTTTTTTATCCCAGTTATGACCAGCACATCAAACTATGATTTAAAATTTATTTTATCGACACTAGCTCATGAGTAAAAGAAGGGAAGATGAGTAAATACTTCATGTGTAAATAATTCATTTATCTTTAACATCATTCCCAAATCGGCCGAGAAGTTGTTGCTTCTCAAGCTGAAATGGCAGGTAGTAAATAATGGGTATACGTGTTGGAATAAAATCAGGTTTTTAGATTCTTGTAGTTTTTTTCCCAAGGCATTGAGTCAATTGATTCAAGTGCAGAAAAGCGACAATTTTGATAGTTTTCCTTTTCTTAAACAGCACTTTCTAGACAGGGTAACGTATGACTTTCTGACCTCTGAAAATGTAAACACAGACGACTTATACTCTTCTGGTGCTTGCTTAAGTGAAGTAAAACTACCTCTATTTGAAGATTTCTATAATTCACTCACAAAAAGCAAATGCAGAACTAAGGGATATGAATTTTCAACGAAAGTGTGGGATAAGAGGAACTGTAAAAATAGGTGGGATTATTACAGACAGTACTTGAACATCGATCTTTTAAATCTGTTAGAAATAGTCTCCAATAACACACTCCAAATCTATTCAGAGTTTGGACTAGATCTAGGCTATTATTTTTCCACACCACATTTGGTGATAGACTTGATTTTAAAAATTAGCAGGGAGGAAATAGGCTTAATAACTGATGTGGATCAACAACTTTTTGTAGAAAGATCAATGAGGGGTGGGTATGTTTTTCATGGGGATCGCGTTTTTACCGATCCAAGCGGACAAAACAGCACCGGTGCAAAGTCAAATGCAGTGTTCTTGGACATGAACTCATTGTACCCCTCGGCAATGTCTCACTACTCATTGCCGTGTGGGAATTATAAATGGCTTTAGAATCCTTGTAAGTTCCCCGACATTAACACCGTCGAGGACAATGGGCCACAAGGATGGTTCTTTGAAATTGACGGGCATATTCCATTGGCGCTTCATGATTCAGTCAGAGATTTTGTTTTCCCCTGTATCAATCGACCAGTGACCAGGGACTCACTGAGCCCCTACAATCGATCATTTGTTGAGGATATGGGGATACACTGGACCCCCTATAAGCAAAAACTGATTGCATATCTGGACCCTAAAGAGAAAATCGTTGTTCATCATGTGCTTTTGCAGTGGATGGTGAACAATGGTTTCAAGATCATCAAAATACATAGGGTCCTGCAATTCAATCAGAAACCCTACTTAAAGAAGTTTATCGACACTTTTGTTGATAAACGCTCTTGGGCAAACTCCATAGTAGAGAGATGTTCAAACTCATTCTAAATTCAGCGTTTAGCAAAATGTGTGAAAGCGTACGGAACAGATCTCGTTGCGACGTCGTGACTGACCCTCTAGAGTGTGCACGAATTATTGCCGACCCCAAGTTTACATCGTTCACGAGCATAGAGGCTGGCATGGTTCTTCTACACAGGAAAAAAAGAAATATGGTACTGAACAAGAATGTAGCAGGAGGTAGTTCAGTACTTGAAATTTCCAAAAAGCTCATGTTGTCGTTTTTTTATAATGTGTGCAAGGTGCAATGGCCCAGGGAGGGGGAGGTTCAAGTTTACTATGGGGATACAGATTCTCTGCTGTTAAAGGTAAAAACCGGGAATTTATTGGGAGACTTAGAAAATGGGGAATACATCAGCTCGCGGATGGATTTCACCAACTGGCCGCCCCTACGGCCGCCCCTACATTCTACGGCCGCCCCTACATAATGATGTGGGCGAGTATCTGATTATAGCGCGGCTTGTGGTGATTAAGTTCGAAGTTAATGTATAAAGTACTGGTATATTAAACAATGGTCTACTAAGATACTGTCTACAAACATTTTTTTCTTTTTTTTGTTTATGTTATGAGCGTAATACTGTATACCCCTCTTATTGGGTGACTATGGTATTTTCTAGGTGACCAAATGGTTACAAAGTGTCACGCACTCATTAATGGCACAAATGTCCGCGAGGATTTAAAAATATTAAGCATCTCGGGAGTCCATATAGTTGTTGGAACTCCGGGTAGAGTTTTCGACATGCTTTCACGGCGTGCCCTGAGTAAGTAATCTTTTTGTTGCTCCTTTCAGTTAGTATTCCTTTTTTTATTTCTTGCTCTTTTGCTCTCATAAATATTTTTGAATATGAGAAATATTTAGGCCCGTTACACAAAGAGTTTTATGCTTTTTGGTATTCCTTAATGACTGCTTGTTTAACCTGGTTTCTGAGCTAAAATCACACCAGTTTTTATTGTTTTGTTTCTGCTGATTTATTATTCAAACTTTTTAACTTCCAAAAATTTCATCAGTTTAGTCGTATTTACATAAAAGAAAAAAAGTCTGCTATATGGATCCAGAAATTGCTACAGATGCATTAATAATGCCAGTGAGATATTATATATTCAAAGTAAGAAAAAAGAACTACCCCAGAAGTGAATAGCACAGTATGTGATTGGTCTCATAAAAAAGAGAAAGGGGAGACTAATATCCTATAAAAAAAGTGCGTTTTAATTTGTTTGGTTTATATCTGTAATGTCTTAATCCAAGACAATTACATTTTCTTATTTCTGAGTGTAAGTAGATCTGTCTTCATAAAACTTGATTGATTTTCAAACTTCTTAAGTATAATTTCATGTCAATAAAACAAGAAAAACATTAATTCCACTTGGCTGATTTTCGTGTGCGAAAAATTTAATTAAGTAGTGAGAAAGGAATGCTTTGACTCAATATTTTTTGAACTAGTTTTACTTTTGTGTCTTTGGGCTTATAATAACAGGTGTTAACGGCCCAAACCGACGCAAAGAAAATTCATCTTGGTCAAGGCCAGTGCTGCATTCAGGTTTTTTGTTTGAGTGGAGGGGGTGTACATAAAAGACTTACAAAACGTAAAACCAACTTATTTTTAGGCTGTCGATTTTGTCTTTTGTGAATGAGCTCTCTTTCCTTCTGTCACTTCTTCTTCTTCTTTCTTTTGTTTTTTTGTGTTCTTTGTTCTCTTCTCTTTTTCTTTCTATTTTTGTCAGTACTTTTTTTTGAATTGTTTGTGCTTAGTCGATTAATAGTTTAATATGTTCAAGTTTTGTTTCGTGATTTTCCTACTTTACAGGCCATAGAGCCTTTGTGGGATCTCTGATTGTGTTATTGAGTTGTTGTTGTTTTTTTGTTTTTTTTTGTCGAAAAAAAAATGTATCTGCATTTGTTACGATAGGACCCTGCAGGGGTAGAATATGCCAAAACACCCCCACAGAGAGAAAGACCACTCCCCCAGCAAGTGAACATTGTTTGCGTGTTAGCATAAATAGCCCCATACACCTTACATTTTTGCAATGCTTCCATGGGGAGCGAATATTGTTTACGCGTTAGCACAAAGTATCTGTTTCAGTTCTTTAAATGCTCTTTATTTCCAGACTTAGCACAGAGACAATCTAAAACCTGGTAGAGAGACATTTTCATCTTGGCACGAATTAAAACTTAGTTATGCTAGCTAGGCCCGCTTGCATACCCTTCTGTCGAAATACACTTCAGAATCAATTTATTTACTTATTATGTGTCTGTAAAATCAATGCATTAATGACTAGAAGCTTACCACTAGAATGTGAAACTGGAAGTTTTAATTTAAGCTAATAACTCACAAGAGGATGGGCAGAGTTTGCAGTTTAATTTTATGCTGAAAATTTATTTATAGTTAAAGCTATCAAAGGGGCTAATACACCTACATACACTTTCAAAGATATCTTTTTTTCAAAAATAGAGTTCTTTCTTTGACTTTTTCTTTTTTTTTATTTTGATTTTGCGAATTCCAACCTTTTGTCTAACTAAAATGTCACAATTTCGGAACTAGACTTCTCATAAATCAAATAACGTTCAATACTGATAGCACTTCATATTATCTCTTTGGCAACCAAATAGAAATTTCTGTATCTCTCATAAGTTTTGGGAAATTACACAAGAAATCCTTATTTTGAAACCGTATTTCCAATTTTATTTACTTGTTTTAAATTTGAACTTTCCATGTTTTTGTTTTGTAGACGTTTAACGACGTGAAAATCAAACAAGAAGACTTGCATATTCCTGTATACGAAAATGAACTGTACACCAAGAAATAATGTTTAAAGTAGTCCTCTACACGTTGATACAAAAAGTAGCTTACAATAATCACAAGACATCTGCAAACGTGATATGGGAGAATACACAATTATTACCCATCGGATGTAGTTGCATGTGTTGCTCCGCAACTCTGACCCATGGATCATAGTTGCTGTAACTTATAGTGGTTTTGGCATCCAATATTTAGTTACCATTGGCATTTGAGGAAAAAATAGTGTGATCGTATGTAGTGTCATATTTCCCATTGCATTGCATTGCTATTGAATTGAATTACTTTGCCATTGGATTGAATGGTGGGACATTGCCATTTGCCGTTGAATTGCTATACAGGATACTATCCAAGAAAGCAAAATAGTATTTAATCGAACTCAAAGAGATTTACCTTAATATGGTTTCCTGTGCTTTGCGAAAACGGTTTAATACAGTTAGGTGTCAAAATCGTCGTAGGTTCTGGGGTCAAAAGTAGTATTGTATTTTAATCAGGTATATCCGCTGGAAGGAGGGGGTACCTGAATTGAAAACCCATCCTAAATATATTTCTCAAATTTTTAAATTTGTCTTCAAAATACAGGTTAAGAAAAAACATTATTTAAGATCGTTAGACGAAGTCATACAATCTACACGATAACGTTTCGTTTAGTATTGCAGATACAGGGGGATGTACAAAATACCATGTAATACAATAGATTTTTTAATGATTCTTTGAAAACAATTTCACTTGTTGTTTTCCAGATACCAAGTATATCAAACTGGTTGTACTTGATAAAGCTGATGAGATGTTGTCTCGTGGTTTCAAGGATGAGATTTATGATGTTCTTAAGCATTTCAGCAAAAATATCCAGGTTATGCTGCTGTCTACTATTATGCCAAATGATGTTGTAGAAGATGATGAAGATGAACTTTTTGGGCTTCATGGAATTTTTCAAGTTCATGAAAATGAACTTCATGTAAACGATGAAGATGGTGTTTTTGAAGTTACTAAACGTATTATGAGAGACCCTATTCGTATTTTGGTCAAAAAAGAAGATTTGAAATTGGAGGTTAAGTCTTGATTTTGTAGATTGAACTACAGAATAAGGTAAGCTAAAAATTATCTAATATTTTGATATTTAATTTGGCTATAGCAAAGTCCAGAAACACATTGTATTTTTAATTTGAAAGTTGAGAGAGGGCTCCCAAGAAATATGTCCAAAGGTTCTCTAAAAGAAATTAAAAAATTGTTGCATTGGAACAAAAGATAATAGAATTATCTACATTTAATATAAAAGAAATTGAAGAGTAAAAAGAGATTAAGAACTGACCTGGGAAGGTAAGACTTATTTTTTTTTCGTAAAATTGTAACTGACGTAAGACCCAAAATCAGACAACGCTGAGAAAATGGTAAGCTGAAAAGAACTTGACGAGTGATTTAAAATGGATATAATAGGATCTCAAAGTCATAAAATCTAATTGGGTTAAGTGGTGCTTAAATGAATGAACTATCAAAAAAAAAAAATTAAATTCGAATAATACTGCCTCATGAAGCACGATGCTTTGTAGAATATTTAATATTTGTACTACTGAGGTCTTAACGACCAATCCTTCCAATTGTGTCAAATATACTATATTGCCAATGAAACCCTAGGCCACCGTTTTTTTTTTTTTTTTTTTTTTTTTTTTTTTTTTTTTTTTTCAAACACAAGAATTTCAACCTGCAAAATTCATTTATGTCCCATAAACTAACGGTTTCTTCCAAAACCTCAAACTGTTTTTGTCCAAAATAATTTTGTAGATATTATTTTTTATAACTTATACATAATAATACTGTCAAATTTGTCTCCAAATCTATCATAAATATTAAATATACATCATAAATATAAATACTCTATAATATTAACCTTAGAATTGTAATGAGCAATCTCAGAAACCTTCTAATACGATTTTTGGTGGAAATAAAGCACCACCTGTCCTCAGTGTGTCTTGAGTTATGATGTCTACATTTCTTACCAAAGATCTTACCAAACTTAGAAATCCGAAAAAAAAACTTCGGTAGAAATCAAACCTCACTACTGAAAAATAAATGTAATTTAGTTTTATCTTGGATTCTATATAGCAGCTGTAGCCCTTAAAAAGTAAATTCGGTGGAAATCTATTTTAACTATTAAGGACCATTCCTTAAATAGTTCTTGAATGAGCCCTGGAACCACATTTTGGGCAATTGCCTAAAAACCTTCCCTTCACACTCAAATCATATAGATGAAAAAATTTTGAATGACTAAAATCAGTAAGTTGTAATAATTCTATTATTTTTAAAGTGCTATGTGCTTTACATTTCGATGTATATATTGTAATTAATATCAAGTTGTGATCTGCTAGCTCAAAAACCCTTAAATACGATTTAAACGATTAGTTATTAATACGATTTTGGATCGAACGGTAAGGTGAAATTTACGCTCAGCGTAAAAATTTTTTGAACAGCCCTACTTTGATCAGAATTATTTCATAGTGATTAACTTATAGTTATGTTGCATTCCCTAAATTATGCTAAATATTCCTCCGTCAAAAAGTTACAAAACGTCTATATATGAGAATTTACCGTTGGGGGAATTAAAGGAGATGCACTCAAGCTTTTAATCATACAAACATAAAACGGAAATACATTTCCTTCTATGCTAGCTTTGGGTGGCTTGGCTTTGGTGTTTGTTTCGTTGGGGGTTTTTTCAACTTGGACTGCGCTTATCATATTGCCCTGAAAGACATATTTTCCTTTGCCTTTCTACAGTTCTGATTAAAATGTCGATTCTGAAATATCGATTCGAGTCAATGTAGGGCTTTGTGATACAGAAGAAGTTAGATCCGATAGTTAACCCTCCAATCGGTTTTCAGCCCTTAAAAGGTTGCTAGAACTCTTCAGTTTGCGAAATGACTGTCGATTCTATACGAAACCACAAATTAAAAACCATTTCTTCGTTTTCTACTAAGAGGAGCGCCCTCTTCTAATGATTCATTATTAATTGCAGGAATTAAACATTTTTACGTTAGGTATCCTATAGAATATCGCAGCAGATTATCGCAGCAGATTGGCAGCAGGTTCCAGACTCTCCTTGATTTGTACAAAACTGTGTCTGTACGTGAACGTTGCGACACATTATATATTACCCAGGCTATAATTTTTTGCAATTCTTCTAATATGGTTCAAGGTGTGAAGAGTACCTTACATGATCTTCTGTCACGATATCCTTTCCAAGTTAACAGAAATGCTATTTTGTCAATGGTAAGTTTTTTTGTATATTTAATCAAATTTCATATCACTTAAGGATAGTAACTTATGAATTTTAAGTAGAGAATATTAAATAATAGGGTGAAAATGAGGTATGGGTTTTGGGACTTGCATTGGATTCGCAAGTTTTTTTGCTTGTTTAACAAGTACCTAAAGGGTATTTATTGATTTTATTGATTATGTCAATACATCGGCAAACCCCACTAGGTCTTTCTTCAGCTTTGTTGAAAATTTTGGCTCTCTTACGGTAAAAAGATTTATTTTTTCACGTTTATAACAAATATTAAGAACAACCTAGCAAAGCTTAGGTATAAATTGATATAGTGAATGAATTTTTTTTTATCCATTTATTGATGTATATACTGTCACTGAAAGCTGTTAAGCTACTTGGAAAATCAAGAAAAAGAGTAAACGAGTTATGATATCAATAATAAATTTTTCAAAGTGTGTGTTTGTGGGTTTTATTTTTGTTGAAAAAAATAAATCAACAGGAACTTAACTTTTTTAGTCAAAAAATTTTTTTCTGCATATAATACAATAATTCTTGGTTTCTATTCTTTTTTTCTTTCTTTTTTCTATTCGTCAACAACGGGAAATTGAAGTTATCAAGTATTTTGCAGTAGGTTGCATCAAGACATGGCTAATTGTAGAAAGAGAAAAGCCAAGACGGATAGTCCAAATAATTGAGAGGCAAACGTTTAAATGGCTGTGGCAGGGGTAAATGGTGGGAGTAAGCATGACTCTCTTGTTGGACACATACTTGTTAGTTAGTTTTTGGAAATGCATGCCTGCCTAGAGTCTCAGGCATGTTGACCAAGAATTGAAAATTGAAATAAGACCGTTAGATTGCCAGTAATGAGAGACAAACAAGGCACGCCCGCCTATGGTCTTAAGAAGGTTGACCAAGAATTTAGAATTGACATAGGACCATTAATTTGCTTGAAATAACAGGCAAACAATCATTTAAAGTCATCTTTATCTTACATTAAATCCTTATACTTGTTTTTCTTCTCCTTTTTCTAGGTGTTAAATTTCTCTTTTTTTTTTTTTTTTTTTTTTTTTTTTTTTTTTTTTTTTTTTTTTTTTTTGCTATATTATCAGCTAAAAAACGTTATAGGGATTGTTCCAGACAGATTTTGGTAACGAACTAAAAGTAAGGAGCGACGCGGTTCAATAGCAACTGAAACTATAACACGGAATTTTGAAATCAATAGACATATCAAAAGAAGCGGCTTATTATGCTGATTCCAAATATATAAGATTCGTTAAATTTGGTTTTACTCATCAAAGGCTACGATCCTGAGAAAATTTGCCTGATTTACGAAAAAGCGGGGAAACACTCTAAAAGTCAAGGAACCCTAATGAGAAACACACCGTCAGATTTAGTGTGTCAGATGTAGAGGTTCCAAGCTCCCATCTTCAAAATATGAAACCAAAAGAAACTTCAGGGTTGCGCTTTTTTTTTTTTTTTGTTAGGGGTGATTGTATCGGAACTAATGGTCCTAGAATATCTGGAGAGGGCTCATTCTAAAAAGAAATTAAAATATCTAGTGCCCTTGCTAAGTAACCAAAGAGATTGGGAGAAATAATTACGTATAAGAGGGGGGTTGCCCCCTTATCAATACATCGTTCTGCGCAAAAGTTTGACTTTTTTTCCAATTCTTTAAGAACGACTCCTGAAACACAAGGGTTGTTCAATTAGAACAATAAGAAGCATTTTAAAAAGTACGAAAAAAGTTTAGCATCAGGAACGTGGTATCGAGAAGGGGGCAACTCCCCCCATATGCGTAATAATTTCTGTTTGTTTTAAGTTTTTATGTTGGTTGCATAAAGTTTTGAGGGGTTCATTGGATTAGAAATCAGAAGTTCTAGTACCCTTTTCAAGAGTCAAAGTGATCAGAGGGCTGCCACCCCCCCCCCCCCCCCCCCGTCGTATTTTCCCTAAATGCATATGATAAAATTTTGGGAAAGCCATTTGTCCAAAAATAGTCCAAAGATCACGTAACAAGGCCTTTGGGGTTTTTACACCCTCCCAGAGTCTGGGGGAAAGGCTTGTAAGTTATACCCCAGGGGCAAATATAAGGTTTTTATGGAAGAGGTGGTCGTTTCAACTTTAGAGGAGGCTCTTTTGATTATAAATGTATAGTTCTAGTTCCCTTGTAAGAGTCAAACGTGATGTAGGGCAACTAGCCCCCCCCCCTAGACATCCTCCTCTTCCCGAAACGCATTCACTTGAAATTGTGAGATAGCCGTTTTGTTTCCGGAAATCCTAAAATCATATAACAATGTCTTCAGGGTGGACACAAACCCCCAGAGCCCAGGGGCAAGTGCTTTAAGTTATGCCCCGTGGCATGTAATGTTTTTGTGGAACGGATGGTCGTATAAACTTTGGATCGGATGGAGCTCATTGATTGGAAGTCAGAAGTTTTAGTGCCCTTTTTAAGACCCAAAGTTAATGGAGGAATATCAGCCCCTCCTTCCAAGCCGATCAATCCCCAAAACACATTAGATCAACGTTTAAGAGAGCCATTTTGTTCAGCATTGTCGAAAGGTCCACTAATTATGATTTTAGGGATGCCAACCTTCCACAGTCCTTAGGGTGGGGCTGTAAGTTAGGCAATTCGTTCATTGTGTACATATAGTTTATGCAATTGAGAAAGGTACGCATGCTTAAACTTTACTCTCCATGAAGACGAATGGCATGAACTAACTCAAAACACTTTATGTGTATACAACTTGTCAAAAGGGCGTAACTCAGGAATAACTGAGTAGGCTATATTAATTTGGAAAATTATGGAAACCATAAGGGAGATGATCAAAAATACAATATTTGCATGCTACCAATACTACTACAACTACCACCATTTCTACGACACTACTCGATTTACAATATTAAAGGGAAATTTTAAATAAATCAAAAGACGCTATGTGCTTGCACATTGTCAAAAAAGTGTATCTCAAGAATTAGTTTTGGTATTAAGTTAGAACTTTCAGAGAATGCTTAAAGGGGAAGATAATCTCACCAAATTTCAATATGTGCACACTACTGTTAATACTACTATTACTGCTACATTTACTACTATTACTACTATTACTACTACTTCTATTGCAACTACTTGTAAGGCTAAGAGCATTGAGATGAACATTTCAAGAAGTATATGAACATACAGGTTGTCAAAAGGACACATCAGCAATGTCATAGCAATTTCTAAGTGTATTAAGTTGAAACTTCCAGGACTTGATGAGAGGAATGTTCTACTGACCAAAAGGATATATGTTAATAATACTGCTGCTACTAGAACTATCGCTATTACTATGATTACTATTATTACTTATATCAATACTACTACTGTGACTACTATTTTAACTATGCCTATGGGTATGAAGGTGAAATTTTCAAGGAATTTTGAGGGGGATAGTGAACTGAATCACAACACACCATCTGTATGCAGGTTGTCAAAAATACATTAGAGCAATATCTTACGAACAGTTTTGTGGGTGAAGTTGATACTAACAGGGCTTGTTGTGAGAGATGTTGAACTAAACAAAAGAAAATATTTGCATCGTAATGCTGCTGCTTCTACTCATACTACTACTACTGTTACTATTATTACTGCTTCTATTACTACTACTGCTATTCAAACTAAGGGCATTAAGGCGAAAAATGTGGGATATATAGAAACTATATGGAACTAAATCGAAACACACTATTCCCACACAGGTTGGCAAGCGAACTTATCAGAAATGCTTCAGGAACAGTTGATAATATTAAGCTGAAACTTTTAGCATATGTTGAGGGGGGTGTTGAAGAAACCAAAGGTGCCATGCGCATAGTGCTACTAATGCTGCTACAGCTGTTGCTACTACACAAGCTAAGGGTATTGAGGTGAAGCTTTTAAGGAATATTTATGGTAGATGTTGAACTAAATCAAAACAAACTTTGACTTCTCAAACGAAATGAAACTCAAAACGAACAGAAATAATAATAAATAGCAGAGTCAAACTCAAAACAGGCTCGTGTTACTTTTTTCTCCTTTTGAGTTTGACTCGGGTATCTATTGTAATTTCTGTTCGTTTTGAGTTTCATTTGTTTATTGATAGGGATTTGTGATAGTTTTACACTTGGGAGATTATTTTACTTTTTTCTGCTCATTTTTGGCCTAATGGAGCTCTTTACTTTACTTTGAAAAACTTGCTTTGTGGGAAAAGTTTTTCAAGTTAATTAATTTAAAAGAGCCAACTACATATGATCTCCTATTTGAATAAGAATGACAGGCAGCACAGGTGCAATAGGGCTGCCTAAGTAAAGAGTGAAGTGCGCTCTATGTATTATTTGTTTTTCACCAAGGAACTTCGCATGAAAGGACTTGCCATAGCAACTTACGAAGGGGCTAATTCGATTGAAAATTTTAAAGTTCTTGTGGCCTTTTTAAGAGTCTAAATTGATTGGTCAAATAGGCCCCCTTCCGCACCTGTTTTTCCCAAAGACATCTGATCAAAATATTGATATTGACATTTTGCTCACCATAGTTGAAATATCCAATGACCATCCCTCTGGGGATGAAAACCCCTAACAGCCCTTGGGAAAAGAGCTGTAAGTTTTGCGATTCGCCTGTTGTTTACATATAATATTGGTTATCGGAATAGGTGAGCGTTTATGACCTTTGGTATCCAAAAAGGCCAAGGGTATTCAGGGAATGTTGAGAGGAGTGTTACATTAAAACAAAATACACTATGTGCATGCAGGTACTGAGACAAGGGTGAATCTCAGTAATGGCATACGGTTTTAAGTTGGAACTTTCAGGTTAAGAAGAGGGAGATGATCAGTTGACCAATAGGCAATGTGTGTAAGCTACTACCACTAATACTGCGACAACTACAACAACAAATACTACTTCTAGTATGACTGCTACCAGGGCTATGAGTATTAAATTGAGAAATTTCGGGGAATCTTTTGAGGGAAGCTTTACTAAATCAAAACACACTATCTGCATAAAGTTTGTCCAAAAGACGTATTAACAATATCCTAGGAACGGTTTAGAGTATCAAGTTGAATCTTTTAGGGCATAATGAGGAGTATATACAACGGACCAATAGGCAATACGTACATACTGCTATTACTACAACTGATACTACCACTATGGTCAAGAATATGAAAGTAAAAATTTCGGGGAATGTTGAGGGGGTGAGGGGGAGTTGAGCTAAGAACACACCGGTGTATACAGGTTGTCTAAAGCGCGTATCAGCAATATCTTAGGAAGGGCTTGGAATATTAAGTTGAAACTCACAGGACTTGTTCTGGGGGATGTTGATCTAACCAAGTAATATGCTGCTACTGCTATTACTACTGCTGCCATTATTGCTCCTACTACTACTAGTACCACTGTTAAAGCTATTTTTATCAAGGGGAAAATTTCAGGGAAAGTTGAGAGGATTTTGAACTAAATCAAAGCATACTGTGTGCTTGCAGGTTGTCAAAAGTACGTATAAAAATGTCCAAGAAACTACTTAGTGTATTAAGTTGGAATTTTCAGGGTATGTCGAGGAGGATATTAAAAAAGCAAAAGGCGCTATGTGAATTCTTTCTTCTTTTGCTACTACTACTACTACTACTGAGGCTAAGGATATAAAGGTGAAGCTTTCAGTAAATGTTTAAGGGGATGTTGAACAAAATCAAAACAATCTATGTGCATTTAGGTTGTCAAAAAAAATGTATCAGCAATATCTCAGGAACGGCTTAGAGTATTAAGTCGAATCTCTCAGAGTATGTTTAGGGGGATGTTGCACTATTTGTGTACTGCTGCTACTACTTCTTTTGTTATTTTTTGCTACTACTACTACTATTGAGGCTAAGGCTCTCAAGGTTAAAGTTTCAGGAGAAGTTTAGGGGGAATTTGAACTAAATCAAAACTTAATATGTGCATGCGGGTTCTCAATATAAGGCGTATCAGCAATATTCAAGGAACAGCTTAGGGTATTAAGTTAAATTTTTTCGGCATGATAGAGAAAATGTTGGACTAACTAAATGACACTACATTGCATACTACTGCTACTATAATTACAATTGATACTGCAATACTGCTAATAATGTGACTACTGCTACTGAAGCTAAGGGTATTAAGGTGAAACTTTTAGGGAATGTTGAGAAAGATGCTGAGCCAACCAAGAGGTGCTATGTTTACACTATTACTACCTCTTCTACTATTCAGAGATTTTTTTTTTAGGATGATGTTGGACTAACTCAAAACACTCCATGTGCATTCAGGCTATGAAAGGGATGTATTAACAATATCTCGATGACGGCTTAGAGTATTAAGTTGGAACTTTACAGGCATGTTTAGGGGGATGTTTAACTAATCAAAAGGCACTATCTGTCTTTTGAGCAGAAATTACTGCTTCTACCTCTTCTGTTCTTTTCTACTACTATTACTACTCCTAAGGGTACTAAAATCAAACTTTGGGGGAATGTTTAAGGCGAAGTTGAACTAAATCAAATCTCACTATGCGTAGGTAGGTTGTCAATAGGACGTATCAGCAATATCCAAGGAAAAGCTTAGCGTATTAAGTTGAAGTTTTCAGGGCATTTTAGGGGGGATGTGGAAGTATCCAAAAGGCACTATGTAGATGCTACCGCTACTACATCTGGAACTGCTACTACAACTAAAAATAAGATTACTACTGAAACTAAGGGTATTAAGTTGAAACTTTCAGTGCATGATTGAAGTTGATACTGAACCAAACAAAAGGATCTGAACTAACCAAAACGAGGATGCTGAACCAACCAAAAAGTGCTTTATACATATTACTACT
>NC_142811.1:46735003-46756442 GCF_049724085.1 Artemia sp. Qi Xiang Cuo
GGATGGGACATTTTGATTAGAGCCCGTATATGTGCGAAAGCTTATTGCAAAAACATTTATCAGTTTTAAGAGTGGTTTCCAACTGTAACATAGCGAATCGTTTTTTTTTATATACTTATTTTTTTTAAGCAAATAATTGTATTATTGCATAAGAAAACACCTTGCCTTAAAAGAGAGAAGTTACAGGTAAGATTCTTTAGAAATGTATGATAAGCTATTTCAGTGTTATAAGTATTCCTTGGTATAATGACAATTTGGCTAATGAACGAAATTGAAATGGGATTATTATTATTATAGAATATTTTAGAAACAAATCTAAGTTTTGCTCATCAAAATTATCTACTAGAGAAAATATAACTTATTTTTTAAAATACAGAAAGAAAAGAATTATATGTATATACGCTTACGAATTCTGACTGGGCTTCTAAACCTGAGGTCCCTGGCAAAGCATGAAGGGGGTTAACCTCACGATCTTGAGAAGTCTGGTCTGAGGCATTATGTGAAGCATCCAACTTGCTCTTGAATTTCCTCCCAGCTTGCGTAGAGCTTTCACTGGTGTTAGAGGGCTCCTGCCATTAAATGGTGCGGAGGATTGTGCTTGTCAAAACCGTTTAAACTTAGACCAGTATATTTGACTTTGGAGGGCCTTACAAGTTGCATCGATGTTTATTCGTTTCACATTGTTTTCGTATTCAAAAAGGGGTAAATGCAATCACTCTCTTCATAAAAGAAAGGGCAATATTTATCATGAAAAAAAAAACAAAAAAAAAACCCCTTTTAAATAATGAAAATTAGCACCCCCGGGTAAGCGGAGGAGGGATTTTGAATTGAAAGTTAAGTATTTTTAAGTATACAAAAACTTCCTAGGAATATGTCAATTGCCTTTAAAAACAATCAAGAAACGACAGAAAGCTTATCACAAGTAAATAATGGGCTAAAAGAAAAATTATATAGGTCCAAAATATTTTTTTGAATTTATAAAATAAATAAATAAGGCCGCGAATCGAAATTACAGAATAAAGACGCGACTCCTGAATCAAGATCTTGAAACGGTGATAGAATCTTTTAAGAAGACAATTGCGCTTCTGGAGAAAGAATTGAAATGTCTTAAGTCTCGTAAATATAGAATAAATATTACAAATTATAATTTCCAAATTTATTTTTTAAACAATTTGTTTACCCACCCTTGATGGGGGGGGGGTGTTTCTCTCATCGGAGGAGGGATTTTGTTCTGAAAGTTAAGTATTTTCCAGTATAAATACACTTCATAGGAATATGCAAACTGCCTATAAAAAAAATAAAGAAAATACACTTATACCAAGTAAATAATGTGATAAAAGAAAAATAATATTGGCCCCAAATAATTTTTTAAAATTTCCAAATACATAAACAAGGACGCTGATCTAAATTACATAATAAAGAAGTAACTACGGAATCAAGATCTTGAAACAGAGGTAGAATCTTTGAAGAAGAAAATTGCGCGGCTGGAAGAAGAATTGAAATGTCTGAAATCTCGTAAATAGAGCAGAAAAATTCAAAATTCTAATTTTCAAAATTATTTATTACAAAATTATTTTATCCACAATTGATGGGGGAGGGGTTTTCTTTCATCGGAGGAGGGATTTTGAATTGAAAGTTAAGTATTTTCCAGTAGAAATGACACTTCGAGGAATATGCCAATTGCCCTCGAGCCGGTCTAAGACCAATACAGACCATAACGACGGATTAAACAAATTGAATAATGTGTTTTAAGGCAACTAAGATAGGTCACAAATATGTATTTGATTTTTCAAAAGACATACATCCGGCCGATGATCGTAATTAAATACTACAGCCGCACCTACTGACTCAATATATTGTAAAGGATATCGAATTATGGAAAAAGAAACTATAGCGGATTTAATACGACTTGACATGTCTCAAAGAGATTCACGCTAAAAGAAAAAGTTACTATTCTAATTTTCATAATTATTTATTCCAAAATTATTTTACCCACAATTGATCGGGGAGGGGGGCGGCGGGATTTTTCCCTCCACCTTTAGTAAGAATTCTTACCCAACAAAATCTAAATAAAGTTTAGTAATTCTTATATTTCAGAGGAATTTCCATTTTACATTAGCCTAGTAACAAAAATTTACTTCCCATTTCATATTAATCGAGCAACCTCAGACCTTTACACCGTCCGCGGGACATGAGACACTACGAAAAGCTGAAGAATCCCTAGTCTGGGGTTACCAGTGCCCGAGGAGGCATTTTGCCCAACACTCGCGCGGTCTTTCCCTACAAAAAGACTAAAACATTACCCCAGGATGACGTTACTCTCACTTTGTTCCTACCCCAAATTTACCCACAGCTCTGGTAAGGGCCACAACTTAATTGAATGACACTAGGCTTTAGTGAATCTAACTCTGGCCTTACCCCAAATTAACCAACAGCCCTTTTAAGAGCCACAAATTAATTGAATGACACTATAGCATGTGACCACGTGGGAAGGACAAAGCTGTAAAATTAAGGAAACGGAATGTAAAAAGGGGGCCTTTCACATTTATCTAGCAACAAAGTTTAAGAATTTACTTGAAGCGAGTGAGATATTTTCAGTAAAAATAACCAAATTACACAAAAAAAAGATCAGTATATATAATTGAAACTTGCCTTTTTGTTACAAGTAATAAAGTTTACCTTCATATTCATCAATTTGATAAACATAAAAAGTATAGAAGGGGGGGCTACCCTGAGCGCATTATATTAAATAAACAGCCTTACCAAAATACCAAATATAGAGTGAAAGTGTACTCACATTGAAAATTGACAAATCCATTGTTTTCAAAGTTAATAAAATGTAATGTACTATAATCAATGTCTTAAAACATAATGACAGATTGGAATGTAGTGTGTGAACATCTTATAGAGTTTTTGCTCGAGTACATCATACGTAGCCAAGTTTAAAAAAAAAAAAAAAGTAATCAAGTTACTCTATATAGACTAACCACCGCTCTCTCACCGTTTGACACCAAAAAAATGGCTGCTACCTCATAAAAACCCGTCTGCAAAGCCAAGTATCGTTCGTAGTAATAGGTGACTGACCCGTGGTAAGCCAATGTACCGGTTAAACTACACGCATATCCATGCCTCAGGCTTGTGTAAGTACATGTATATTTGAAATCAGCACCTCTCTTACTACTGAAAATAAAAAACAAAGATATTTCAGTGACCCGCTTGTGCCGGAGAAAAAAAAACTGAAATAGAAGAAGATACCTTGTGGCCTTCGTGGAGGCCTTTTTTTTGCTTCTTTACCTATATTTATAATGTCTTGGCGAAAAGCTAAACATTCGTCCTTCAAGAAATTTACTATGCATTACGCGATATAGTCTAGTCGTTTCGTCAAAAGTTCATGGAAATTGGGGAAAAAATGTGAAAGCTGGTCCACAGAGGCAGTTTGATGTGCTCTTTAGAATGAGACTGGGACACAAGCGATCTGACCACCCAAACAACAATAGAAAAAAGATGCTGTCAATACAGAATATTGTAGTTCAAGCCACTTTTCTTATTTTTCAAGCCAACCTATTTTCTTTCTTTGTCAAGCCAAGAGACTGGAAGTTTCCTATATAGGAGCTTCCGACAAGGTGGTTCTAATAGTGTACCTTTTGTTTCGTATTGACACTATTTCTAGGATTCATAAGTTTTTGTTATTTTTTTTTGAACTGAAGTTTTTCCAAACTTTTATCACGTTTTAAAATAATTCGCAAAGAAAAAAAGTCTAAGCCAAAAACAAAATGTCACAGCTTAGCCCTTGAGGCGAATCTTATTTATTTTTGATTCTTCACATTTAAGTTTTTTTTGGGTGGAGGGAGGAGACTTATAATTTTTTTTTGGAATTATTTGATGCTAAAATATTTTTCATAGAAATATATTGACAGAAACCCTCGCATATCACCTTATGGATTAACAGTTAAATGAAATCAGAAGTAAGCTATAAATAGGTCTGACCTTGCCCACTAAAATCATGAATTATTTGTCTGGTGTATGAATCGAGTTTGAGGTCTGAGATTTCCTACGATGCTGTAGCTATCAGAACTGACATGTCAATGATGTTATTATGCTCTTAGAAATACCATCTAAACAAAATGTTTCATGCATTTGCTATGCCATTGAATTGTATGTGTTTGAATAGCATGTTTTATCTTTAGTTTAAAAAAATTCCCCTCCCTACTAGTTGTTCTTGAACATTTTATTTCAATTCGCGAAATATTTTTGAACCTGGACCTCCAGGGGACGGTAAAGAGTAGTAGTATCAAAACTAAATAGTGTATAAACAATGCCCTTGAATGGTTTGCGAGCTTAGCCCTTGAGGCGAATCTTACTCTTTTTTTTATTCCTCACATTTAATTTTTTTTTTTTTGGGAGAGGTGGAGGGGTTTTAGAATTATATTTTTGGAATAAGTCGATGCTAAAAAATTATTCATAGAAATATAGCCAAAAACAAAATGATTTCCTACGATGCTGTAGCCATCTGATCCAGCATATCAATGATATTATTATTTTCTTAGAAATATATTCTAAGCAATAGGTTTCATGCATTTGGTATGCCATTGAATTGTATGTGTTTGTACGTCTTGTATCATTTTTAGTTTAAAAAAATCCCCCCCCCACTAGTTGTTCTTGAACCTTTTAATTCAATTCATGAATTTTTTTGATCCTGGACGTTCAGCGGACGGTAAAGAGAAATATCAAAACTAAGAAATATATAAACGATGCCTTTGAATGATTTGCGTGCTTGGTCTTTGAGGCAAATCTTATATATTTTTGATTCTGAACATATTAATTTTTTTTTTAACTGAAGTTTTTTCACTGAGCTTCTTTTCAAGTCCTTGGCACCTTTCCAGGGCACTTTACAAGGCTATACACTATGGATTAGGCCTTCCTAATATTACTGTGACATCTACTTGAGCTAATTCTAAATCTCTGCTTGAACAACGGTATTATACAGGAAACAGAATCTGAGGAAAGTGGAACTTACAAGCCGAAGGTCTTGTGTGTTGTTATTTCTAATGGCAATAAGGTTGCTGCTATCATGCATAAGCCTCACATTGTACTTTATAATTTTTTCCACGCAGAATTTGATACAAGGTCTTATAAACAAATGTTTTTAAGGTGCCACTTGGTCCATCTATGAAAAAAATTTCTCTCCCAAAAATAATTAGGATCATTGACAGCCAGTAAAATATTGTCAACTGTTTCAAGCTGTTTCCCTTTTTGAAGCCAGGAAAGAGAATCTGAGGAAATTGAAACTTTCAAGCCGAAGGTCTTGTGTGTTGTTAGTCCAAATAGCAATTAAAAAGAGCACTAGCTCTCTCAACTTCCAATCGAATGAGTACTTTTTTAAGTTTCTACAACACCGCTTTCTATAAAAGCCTTATATACTCCAAGGGCATAATTTAAAACCCTTGCCCTGAAGGCTGTTGGGTGGGGGTTGTCATCCTTAAAGGCCTAATTTTTTTTAACTTTCTACTACATTGGAAAAATGGCTATTTCAAAATTTTGATTGGATGTGTTTGGGCTAATGGTGGGCGTCAGAAAGGGTCATGAAAAAGAACCATGTCGTTCAACGTTTAAATGTTCATTTGCCAGGACTTTATCTAATGCTCAATGTCGGCCAAGTACAAGAAGATTTGGCAGATATTGGACAACAAGGCCGTATCCAGGGGGGGGGGGTTACCCAGTTTGAACCCCCCCCCCCCCCGAAATTTTGACCGAGTCGAAAATAAGTCGAAAATTAGTAAAACCTAGGTAAAAATCAGTTAAATTAGTTGAAAACTGAGTCAAAAATTAGTAAACCCCCCCCCCCTCCCCGAAAAAGTCAAAAATTAGTACCCCCCCCCCCCGAAAAAAGTCCTGGATCCGCCCTTGTTGGACAACAAGGCTCAATATTGGAACCGTATTTCAACACAACAAGAAGTTAAAAGAAATGAAAAAGAAGGAATTTCTCTGTTATTGGGAAATGCTTGAACACTATAAATGAAATAGCAATACCAGTGGATCGGAACAAAGAATCCGTCGATTAAGTTACATTGGGCGAATTCACAAAGTAAATTTTGTAGCTTTTATCGACTACTTCTATTTACAAGTACATTTGTATCATGTTAAGAACGCAACGAGTTTTGAAGATCCTAAAACAGTTGATAACGTTGTATATTCCACATACAAAAAAGCATGCCTTGATCATGGCCTTGCATTAGACGATAAACAGTGGTTCGACACCCTAGAAGAATCTGCACTGTCCAAAATGCCTTCTGTAATGCGAATACTCTTCAAACATATTCTCGTTTTTGGTGATCCTACAGATCAGAAAGCTGTTTGGGAAACATTCAAAAATCAGTTGGCAGAAGGTCTCATCTTGCATGCAAGACGAAATAATCTATCTAAAGATCTTGTAGTAAAGCGTGCTTGTCGTATTATTGCATCGAAGTTAAAGAGGATGGCAACAGAAGGTCACAATTTTAGTTTTTGGGTCGAGCGATACGGCATGGACAACCTTGAGACCTATGAAAATGACCAAGGCTTGGAATTTCCAAATTCTAGTGAGTCAGTTGTTACTGATGATAGTATGTATCGGCTTCAAAAAGGGAAACAGCTTGAAACAGTTAACAATATTTTACTGGCTTTCAATAATCCTAATTATATTTGGGAAAAAAGTTTTTTTCATAGATGGACAAGGTGGTACCGGTAAAAACATTTCTTTATAACATCTTGTATAAAATTCTGTGTGGAAAAAATTAAAAAGTACAATGAAAGGCTTATACAGGATAGCAGTAACCTTATTGCCATTAGGACTAACACCACACAAGATCTTCGGCTTGAAAGTTCCACTTTCCTCAGATTCTGTATCCTGTATAATACCTGATTCAAGCAGAGGTTTAGAATTATCTCAAGTAGATGTTTTTCTACTTGACAAAACACCCGTGCATCCCAAGTAATGCTTATAAAATATGGATCAGTTGTCGCTGTCCATTGCAAATCCAAACCTACCATTTGGTGGGAAATTTATAGTTGCTGGAGGTGATTTCCGACAGTGTTTACCAGTTCAACCCCGTGTGCTCATTTGATTGAAAATTGAGAGAACTAGTGCTCTTTTTGATTGTCATTTGGACTAACAACACACAAGCCCTTCGGCTTGAAAGTTCCAATTTCCTCAGATTCTGTTTCCTGCATAATACCTGGTTCAACAGAGCTTTAGAATTAGCTTAAGTAGATGTTTTCCTACTTGACAAAAAATCTGTGCTTCCCAAGTATGGCTTATAAAATATGGATCAGCTGTTGCGGTCCATTGCAAATCCAAACCTACCATTTGGTGGGAAAATTTTAGTTGCTGGCAAAAACTTCTCTTTCTTCCAACAATTTATCTAGTCCAGGTTTTTGATTTTCAAAGGTTGGAAAGGCATTGATGACAACCTTTGTGTCTTTTACTTGCTGAGGTGGTGGTACAAACACTTCTTCATTTGCCTTGGCCTGTCGTTTGTCACTATGAAAGACGCATCGCCGAACCTTTTGTTTCTTTTAATTGTTCAGGTGGTGGGACAAAAACATCTTTTTCTTCCAACGATTTATCCAGTCCATACTTTTGATTTTCAAAAGTATGGTAGGTATTGGTGACCTTATCCATGTCAAAATCCAAAACCAAATCATCATCGTAATCATTTTCATATTTTTGGTTCTTTACATCTCGGCTTATCTTTCTTTATTATGAAATACATATTGCCGAACCTTTGTTTTTTTTAGCAAAGGTATGGGGCGAGCAACGGGCTTCTTTAAATAGTTTCTCATTGTCGCTTGTCTTCTAAACGCAGACAATTTGAGCCTTTTCTTGATGTCATGACGTTTATATTAAGGAACAAACTGTAGCCCAATAGTAACTGAAGTAATAAAATGAATCATTATATAGATTATTATTTTAACTATATTTGTTAAGAATTTACAGTGATACTAGAAAGGCCCAATCCCTAGTGTATGGCCTTGACAAGTGCCCTGGAAAGGTGCCAAGGACTTGAAAAACGTTCAGTGAAAAAACTTCAGTTATAAAAAATAATATGTTCGGAATCAAAAATATATAAGATTTGCCTAAAAGGCTAAGCACGCAAACCATTCAAAGGCATCGTTTATATATTTTTTAGTTTTGATATTTCTCTTTACCGTCCTCTAAATGTCCAGATTCAAAAATAATTCATAAATTGAATTAAAAGGTTCAAGAACAACTAGTAGGGAAGGAATTCTTTTAAACTAAAAATGATACATGATGTACAAACACATACAATTCAATTGCATAGAAAATGCATGAAACCTATTGTTTAGAATGTATTTCAAAGAAAATAATAATATCATTGATATGCTGGATCAGATGGCTACAGCATCGTAGGAAATCATTTTGTTTTTGGCTATATTTCTATGAATAATTTTTTAGCATCGATTTATTCCAAAAATATAATGCTAAGCCCCCCCTCCAAAAAAAAATTAAAATGTAATGTAAGAAATAAAAAAAAGAAAGAATCGCCTAAGGGCTAAGCACGCAAACCATTCAAAGGCATTGTTTTTACACTATTTAGTTTTGAAACTGCTCTTTACCGTCCCCTGAAGGTCCAGGTTCAAAAATATTTCACGATTTGAATTAAAATGTTCAAAAACAGCTAGTAGGGAGGGGTATTTCTTAAAACTAAAGATGATACATGATATTCCAACATATAAAATTAAATGGCATAGCAAATGCATGAAACCTATTGCTTCGATCGTATTTCTAAGAAAATAATAATATCATTGACATATTGGTTCTGATGGCTACAGCATCGGAGGAAATCTCAGACTTCACCCTCGATTCCTACACCAGACAAATAAGTCATGATTTCAGTGGGCACAGTCGAACCTATTTGTAGCTTACTACTGATTTCATTTAGTTGTTAATTCATAAGGTGATATGCGAGGGTTTCTGTCAATATATTTCTATCAACAATTTGAAGTGAACAATTTTTTTTTTGGGGGGGGGGGGGGGCGGGTAACTTTCCTGTCAAATTCAGCCTTAGTAATACTCTCTACAGAAATAGTAATTTTAGTGATAGTATTGGTAGTAGTAGTTGTAGTAGTTGTGGTAGCAGTAGAAGTAGTGGTAGATGTAATAGCAGTAGTATTAAAATATTGCCTTTTTGGTCGATTGAACATCTCCCTTATCATTTCCTGAAAGTTCTAAATTAGTATACTCAGTCATTCCTTCGCCACGCTCTTTTGATAACCCATATGCATTACATAATATGGTTTGGTTTAGTTGGTACAATCCCTTTATATGGGCCTCTCTAAAGAAGTCCAACAAGAGATACTACCGTCAAATGGGAGAGACGCAATGAAAAATCCGTTTTTACGAGATGATTCAATACACCACTATAGAGAAATTCATTGTATAGGGTGGTTTTAAGATATTTAAAGTGTTGTTTTTTGTTTTTTTTTTTTTTGGGGGGGGGGGAAAGGGAATTAGGGTAGGTTACGTATTTAATATAGGATATGCTTTGCCCCCCACTCCCCCTAATGTGCAAATATATAGCCAAAATTTGTTGCTAAACTATTATATTGTCATCCTATTTTTTTCGTTTCATTAGCATTAATCAAACTTGACTTTTTAGAAAGGCCCATATAAAGAGATTGTACCATTTAGTTTAACACTCCCCTCCAAGCTCCCCGAAAGACTCCACTGAATGCCCGTCGTATTTTGGGAAAGTAGGAGTCGAACTTGCATATCTTTTCTGAATAACGTATACTATATGTAAACAGTGAACCAATTGCCTAACTTACAGCCCCTACCCAGAAGCCTTAGGGGAGGGGGGTTGACATTCCCAAACATATAATTATTGACCTTTCAACAATGCTGAAAAAAAGATGTGCCGAAATTTTTTTTGAATGTTCGTCTTGGGAAATAATGGGTGGCGGGGATTGTTGTTCTCAAATCCCTGTCGACTCTTAAACAGGGCAATATAACCTTCTATTTCAAATCAAATAAGCCCCGATCTAAAGTTTATGCGACCACCCATTCCATAAAAACCTTATATGTCTCCAGGGCATAGCTTACAGCCCTTACGCCAGGGCTTTTGGGGTTGTTTCAACCCTATAGGCATTTTCATGTGTTCCTTGGACTATTTTGAGCCAAATGGTCCATTTGGACGTCATGACATCAAAAAAAGGCTCAATTTGTCTGCATTTAGAAGTAAAGTGACAAACAAAATCATTTATAGAAGCATGCCGTCCGCCGAGTACCGGGAGCCCGGCGACGTCGTCACCGGCTCCCAGGACTCGGCACGGGGTTAGACTTCTAGATATAGATTTTCACTGTCGCTTGTCTTCTAAACGCAGACACCTTGAGCCTTTTCTTGATGTCATGACGTCCAAATGGACCTTAAATTAGAAGTGTTGCCCTTGTAAAATTGCATTTTTTTTTTTATTGGACCTTTAACTTTTGTCTTGTCTTTTGTTATTATGAAAGAAAATTCGCCGAACCTTTGTTTCTTTCAATTATTCAGGTGTTGGGATAAAAACTTCTCTTTCTTCCAACAATTTATCTAGTACAGGTTTTTTTTTATTTTCAAAGGTATGGATGGCATTGACGACAACCTTTATTTCTTTTACTTGCTCAGGTGGTGGTACAAAAACTTATTCTTTTGCCTTGGCTTGTCTTTTTTAATCATGAAAGACTTATCGCCGAACCTTTTGTTTCTTTTAATTGTTCAGGTTGCGGGACAAAAACATCTTTTTCTTCCAACGATTTATCCAGTCCATATTTTTGATTTTCAAAAGTATGGTAGGTATTCATGACCTTATCTATGTCCAAATCCAAAATCCAATCATCATCGCAATCATTTTCATTTGTTGGGTTCGTTACACCTCGGCTTATCTTTCGTCATTATGAAATACATATTTCCGAACCTTTTTTTTTTTAACAAAAGTAAGGGGCATGCGACAGGCTTCTGTAGATAAATTCTTATTGTCGCTTGTCTTCTAAACTCAGACAATTTAAACTTTTTTTGATGTCATAACGTTTCCGGGTTGCAGCGGTAGCTAGCAACCTAGTAAGAGACGATCACGTCCAATGTTAAGAAATATAAAAACCCATAGTTCCTAACAGAGGAGTCAGATCAAAACAAAAAGTACACCATTAGAACCGCCTTGTCCGAAACCTCTATAAAGGAAACTTACCGCCCTTTGGCTTGAATAACAAAGAAAATATATTGGCTTGAAAATCAAGCAAATTGACTTTTACCACGTTATTCTCCACAAACGGGATATTTTTTTCTTTTTTTCTCTTTTCTTTGTTTCCAGAGATAGCTTGGCACTGGAACATCGTAGAGGGTTGTTCAATAGCTCATTTTAAAGGAAATTAATTGGGTTAAAAACCTTTTGTAACTAAAATAAATTATTTCTAAAAGAGAATAAATTTTTCTACCAAAAACTGCATTTTTGATGTCTTTTCACACTGCAGTCTTTCAAACATAGTCGTATACCAGCGGTAAGATTTGATACTCTTAAAGGATCATCGTTTTCAGGGCCACACAGAATTCCTACAAGGGTTATCCGTGCCATTCTCCCATCTATTCTGTCACCAGTGGCTAAGCTTGTCAATCTGTCTTTTGAGATAGGAATTTTTCCTGAATCTCTCAAGCGAGCTAAGGTTATAGTGCTGTATCAATTTACAGTAAATAACGATCTCTCGCTCATAGTAACTGATATATGATGGTTCTAGGGGTAGTTACAGTAAAGAACGATCTCTCGCCAATAGTAACTGATAAACAGTGGCGCCAGAGGTAGCTACAAGTACATAAAAGGATCGATAGGGTTCATCGTAAATGCAGAATATGTAAGTTTCATCAAATATTTCCGGGTTGCAGCGGTAGCTAGCGACCTAGTAAGAGACGATCACGTCCAATGTTAAGAAATATAAAAACCCATAGCTCCAAAATAGAATAAGGAACGAACTGTAACCCATAGTAACTTAAGTATGAAATCAAACGATTCGTGGTCATAATAAAGAGCTGTGTAATGGCTCATTTTAAAAGAAACTGCTGTATATAGAAACCTTTTGTAATTAACAAAATTAATTCTACATTAAAAGACGATCATTGGAATAAAAACTTATTGCATACATTGGACTTAGTTAGCTACTTGATCGTTTGACGTTCGTCTCTTACTATTTCAAAGAAGAAAAAGCAGTAGGCTTTTTCCTGTTTGTAATATATTATAATAAGGAACGAACTGTAACCCATAGTATTATAATAAAGAACGAATATAAAGTTATTATAATCATTACTTAAATGATCAATCATAAATGGTGTCATTTATCAAACAGCTCGTGGTAACGAGTTTCATAGTAAAGAACGAATACATTAAGGAACGAACTGTAGCCCATAGTAACTGAAGTAATAAAAGGAATCATTATATAGATGCTTTTTTTAACTATATTTGTTAGGAATTTACAGTAATATCAGAAAGGACCAATCCATGTCCCTTGCTATACTACTTTCAGCTTGGAGAGGATCGTCAGGGGTAATTTATAATTTCTAGAAACGCGGATTGAGGTATGTGGGGATTTTGACGAGTGTGATCTCAACAAGGCCTATAAGTCTAGGAGGTGTTTTATCTAGCCAAGCTTTTGGAGGTTGTCAACAACATTTGAGAGCCCAACCTGACTGAACGTAGTTTCAGAAAGGGCTATGCTTTCTTGTGGATACAGCTATGCATTGTGTATCTTCATATATGAGTCAGTATATTGAATACATTATTCTTCTTCTTTGCCATTTGCAAAATAATTTTCTATGTTGTATCTTTTCTGATGGATGTTCACCGGTAGATACCAGAAAAGACCGAAATAATATCGTTTTCGATATCAATATTTATGTTTCAATATTCAATATCGATATTTGGTGCGATATATCGATATACCGATTTTGATATCCAATATCACCCAACACTAATGGTGATTCGAATGGTTCAGGTTCCATTCAATCTGACACATTTTTTTGGACTATCAGGCTGATTTTCAAAATTTTTGCAAATTTGTTTTCATAAGAAGTTGCTACCACAAGGTTAAACCAAGTAATAGTTACCATTCCTAAATCAGCTTCAAATGGCAGTTTAGGCTCATTTTTTTCAAGTATGTTTTTAGACTATCAGTTACTATGGGCCAGAGTACGTTCTTTACTTTGTTGCAACTGGCACTGCAACAACTTTAAAACATTATTTGCAGAATAAATAACAATTATTTAGACTATCATTCTTGCTTCAAATTTAAAGGTCGATCTGTCAATATATAATTTAATTGTTTGTGTGAATAATCGTTTATTGCAATAATTACATAATTTGTATTAATATTATACTAATGAACGAACTTTGAATTATGTCTTTGAGGACGACCCCCCCCCCAGCGCCCGCCGGGCCAGGGTCATAACTTATACCCTCGAGGCCTAAAAGGTTTTTATATAAAGGGCGGTCGTACAAACTTTGGAGGGGTCACTTTGATTGGTAATCAGAAGTTTCAATGTACTTTTAAGAGTCAAAGTGATTGGAGTGCAGCTATCCCTCCTGACGTCATATTTTCTCGAAATTCGTCTGAAGGAAATTTGGAAAGGGATGGAGGGAAAATTCAAAAGGGATGGAGGGCAACTAGCCCCCCCCCCCCACAAAAAAATACGACACCCCTTTTTTTCACAAAACGCGAATGACTCAAATTGAGAAATAGTAATTTTGTTCAAAATAGTCCAGAAAACATATCTAGTTGAAGGGTCTGCAAATTATGCCTTTGAGCATGAAACTCCCCCCCCACAGCCCTCAGGGCAAGGGTTGCAAGTTCTGCTTTGGGGAATATAAGGTTCTTATAGAAAGGGTGGTCGCATATACTTCGGAGGGGGCTCATTAGATTTGTAATCAGAATTTCTACTGTTCTTTTTAAGAGTCAAAGCGATCGAACGGCAGCTATCCTCCCCAAAAAAAACACATACACGTTGTGTTTTCACAAAATGTGTCCAATAGAAATTTTGAGATAACAATTTTATTCAAAATAGTCCAGAGATCATATATCAATGCTTAAGGGTTTAATAAAGGCCACCAGAGCCTGGGGGCAACGATTCCCTTTTAAGAGTTAAAAGTGAAGGAGGGCAACTAGCCCCCCCAACTACTTTTCTTTTCACCACACTTATTTTATTGAAATTGTGAAATAGCCATTTGGTTCAAAATAGTCCAAAGAACACATGAAAATGCCTACAGGGTTGAAACAGCCCCCAGAGCCCTGAGGCAAGTGTTATAAGTTACGTCCTGTAGGCATATAATGTTTCTATGGAATGTCTGGTCGTATAAACTTCAGATTGGGCCCGTTTGATTTGAAATGGGAAATTGTAGTGCCCTTTTTAAGAGTCAAAAGTGATTTGAGAGCAGCCAGCCCTCTCTGCTCATCATTTCCTTAAGCATATCCAATCAAAAATTTTGAGATAGTAACTTCTTCAACCTAGTTGAAGGGTCTGCAAATTATGCCTTTGAGCTTGACAATTCCTCCCCCCCCCCCACAGCCCTCAGGGCAAGGGTTGTAAGTTTTTTCCCAAGGGCACATAAGGTTTTTATAGAAAAGGTGGTCGCATATACTTCGGAGGGGGCTCATTAGATTTGTAATCAGAATTTTTACTGTTCTATTTAAGAGTCGAAGTGATCGGATGAAAGCTACCCCCCCACACACACCCACACATGTTGTGTTTTCTCAAAATGTGTCCAATAGAAATTTTGAAATAACGATTTTATTCAAAATAGTCCAGAGATCATATAACAATGCTTATGTTAATGGTTTTGTACAAGTCACCAGAGCCTGGGGACGGCGGTTCCCTTTTAAGAGTACAAAGTGAAGGAGGGCAACTAGCCCCTCCCCCCTCCAACTACTCTTCTTTTCACCACACACATTTTATTTAAATTTTAAAATAGCCATTTGGTTCAAAATAGTCCAAGGAATACATGAAAATGCCTACACGGTTGAAACAACCCCCAGAGCCCTGGAGTAAGGGCTGTAAGCTATGCCCTGGAGACATATAAGGTTTTTATGGAATGGGTGGTCGCATAAACTCTTGATCGGGGCTTATTTGAATTGAAATAGAAGCCCACCCATCATTTCCCAAGACGAACATTCAAAAAAAGTTTCGGCGCATCTTTTATTCAGATGTGCCTGGGAAAATTTGCCCTATTACCAATAAAAGGGAAAAACACCTTTTAAAAGTCACAAAACCTTAATGAAAATCACACCATCAGATTCAGCGTATCAGAGAACCATACTGTAGGGGTTTCAAGCTCCTATCTGCAAAAATGTAAAATTTGTTGTTTTTTGCCAGAAGAAAGATTATAGTAATTGATGAACTCCTGCCCATATTAATCTATATCTTGTCAAATTATTACAGACATACAGTTTTACTGTAACGTCATTTATGGTTGTAACCTACGGTTATGACATCATTCATCATTATTATATGAAGAAGCATTATTTTATTATTTAAAATTTTTAGTTTTGTTACGTACAAAAGCCACTACATATAGCTGTTTCCTGTAATATGAGCCTTTAAACCGTTCTCCATGGTGTTTTAGTGTACTGCATGCAGTGGAGAGAAATAAAACAGAAAAAACGGGACGCATCAGAGCTACCCACACAAAAAAAACAATTTTCATTGTTTTTCAAGCCAAGAATTTTTTGCCATTACAACTCGAATGTTGCTGGTTGTGTTTCAAAATAATATGATTTTTTGGATTTCAGGTCTTTTTTTATACTTTAAATTTACATAATAAATATACTTTTACAGTAGTGTGTTATTATTAGAACTTTTTCAGCATTGCTTACATGCATCTATAAATCTGTTGAACCCTAAATTTCTAGTGCCTTATCATTACTTTCAAAAAAATCTGTAAATTCTTGCATCGGTTTAATACTTGTACTTTTTGGCTTTTCTGATTAATGTTAAATTTGTACAAATGAAAGTCAACTGCTAAATAAAAGGATATTGAACTATTATTTGTACGTCGTGGAAAGGAGGTTGAGTTTTTGAAATAAGTATGTCAAATTTGTCTTCAAGATATTCTTTTAGTGTTAGAAATTAATTCAAAATTGCAAAAGTATTCTCAACAATATATTTAAAAAAGTCCTTATTTTTTACTGCTAGTTTAATATCATGCTAATTTATAAATGACGCTAAACTAACTTGAAATTGCTTTGAGGGTAGTTTCACTGTGAAAGAAATATTTATTAGTATCAAATGAGACTATTTTTACAATTAATATTCTTTGTTTACTGTTTAGAAGGAGCTCCTTTGAATCTTAACTACAGTCGTGACTTAAGCAAGTACATCATGCCAGAAAAAATTACAGCCATTATTCCCAACGAAGGTCTATGTAAGACAGCGATGCCATTCATACTAGTCATTGTCCCATCTGCTTTTGTCAATTTCGATAAACGTTCTGTTATTCGTGAAACATGGGGCTCTGCTTTTAAAAATTATAATTATAAAGGATACAACTTAGTTTTAGCTTTCATTGTTGGGAAACCTCTAAATTCTAGTCTCGAAAGCCAAATTTTAGCCGAGAGCAATGCTTATAATGACATTATACAAGAGGACTTTATTGATAATTACCAGAATCTTACTCTCAAGTCAGTTATGCTTTTGAAATGGGTTGCAAGATATTGCAGGGAAGCTGAATATGTGGTAAAAGTTGACGATGATGTTTATTTAAATTTGGATAATTTATTGAGTTTTCTGAACATACATGGTAAGAAAATGTTGATTGGTGGCAACTTGAATTGCTATGGACAGCCAATTCGCTCTAATTCTTCAAAATGGTACATGCCTTATGATGTTTTTCCAGGCTCTGTGTATCCTCCTTACACGTCAGGCGCTGCATATGTTTTGAGTGGGAATATAATTCAGAGCCTCTACAAAACTGCGTTATCAACACCCTTAGTGCACGTGGAAGATATGTTTTTAACAGGTGTTGTTGCTAAGAAATTAAACATTTCCCCAGTTCATTTTGGTCTTTATACTTATTTTAAAAGGGAGATCAAAGCTTGTGAATACAAAAAATATGTTTTTATAATTGAAATGAAACCTTCTGATATAAAATTTCTATGGAGTCAACTCAACCAACAGCAACCTGCTATTGAATGTGAGACACCAGATTTTCAAACAATGAAAGTCACCAAGTGTAATTAAAACACTTCTAAACTGAGAAAATTAAATCCTATTAAAACACTAAATTATAATTAGAGAACAGCTTGGTTACCACAAATTTTTTAAGTTTACCTGTGTTTTACATGTCTTGTTGTTTTTAAATTTTTCCACTTAGTCAATTGAAACAACCAAACTGTTTATGGACTGTTTTGGGTAACCGTCTGACTGACCGTATTTCAAACCGTAAGCTGTGCGAAAAACGTTGTTCTTTCCCAATTTCAGGGGATTTAATAAAAAACAGGTTGAGATGGCTAGGGTACGTTCTGCGGATAAAGGTTAGCAGATTGTCAAATATTGCCCTTTTCGGCAAACCATTTAGGGCCAAACAATCCGGTCATCCCCAAACGGGGTGGGAGTTTGTGGAAATGAAAGATTTAAAGAAAACTGGAACTTCTTGGGATGCTGCAAAGAGGGAGGCTTGGAATCGATTGGGACGGAGGAGGAGCAATCGTGGCTGTGTTGGTCTCAGGTGACTTGGTGCTGCAATGATTTGTCAAAAGCAATAGTAGTTGATTTAATTTTCACTGGCCTTGTTGCTTTAAGCGAAGGCATACGATATTAACGGCATTTACTGAGGAATTCAAAAAAAGGTTTTAAAATTTTTGAATTTATGCTATTGGATTACCAACAACAGAGCTATGAAGATCCCCTGAACCTGAGTTCACCGCAAAGTAAAAAAAAAGGTAATGATTTTTGCAAGAGTTTTAAGTTTGTTAAACTGCATTTCACATATGATACTGAATTAAATCAGCAAATTCTCTTTTTGAGCTTTTACCATGCATCGTTTCACTGAACTGTTTTACCACATCACAAAAGTGCTTGTTTTTGTTTTGCTTTTTAAAGTCTTCTTATCAAATGTAAACACTGATTCTTGAAAAATCTTCACACAAAATCGGTTCTTCAGAACTTGTCTTGTTGCTCTTTTGGATTTAAAATCAGGGTATCTGTTTCCTAATTCCAGGGCCACAAGACATCTAAAGAGAAGGCAGCTGCTTCCTAACACCGGTAACAGGCATTATCCAATCATAGGCAGCGCTAGCGCGCTGCCTAAGTAAAGAACGATGTGGCCACAATGTGTTTTTTTCTTCTTTCTTCGACAGGCACTTCGTATTGAAGGAGTTGTCGTAGAAACTTCAAAAAGGGCTCATTTGATTTGAAATTGGGGTGGCTAGTACCCTTTTTAATAGTCGAAAGTGATTGGAGGGCAACTAGCCCCCCCACACCCATCATTCCCCCAAACACATCCAATCAAAATTTTGAGATAGCCATTTTGTTCAGCATAGTTGATTTCCAGATAGAAAATATGTTTTTCAGAAGGACACTCCCCCACAACCCTCAGGACAAGGGTTTTAAGTTATGCCCTAGGGGCATCTAAGGTGTTTATAGAAGGCGTTGTCGTAGAAACTTCAAAACAGGCTCATTCGACTGAAAATTCGAAGGGTTAGTACATTTCTTAATAGTTGAAAGTGATTATTAAGAAATGTACTAACCCTTCGAAGTTTCAGTCGAATGAGCCTGTTTTTAAGATTCTACGACAACGCCTTCTATAAAAACCTTATATGCCCCCAGGGCATAACTTAAAACCCTTGTCCAGAGGGTTGTGGGGGAGTGTCCTTCTGAAAAACATATTTTCTATCTGGAAATCAACTACGCTGAACAAAATGGCTATCTCAAAATTTTGATTGGATGTGTTTCGAGGAATGATGGGCGTGGGGAAGCTAGTTGCCCTCCAATCACTTTCGACTATTAAAAAGGGCAATAAAACTCTCAATTTCCAATCCAATTAACCCCTCTTGAGGTTTCTATGACAACCCCTTCCATATGAAGTGCCTTTCTCTAAAGGAAAAAAATAATACATAGTAGGCTACATTGTGCCAACATCGTTCTTATATGCCCTCAGGGCATAACTTAAAACCCTTGCCCCGAGGGCTGTGGGGAAGTATCCTCCTCAAAAACATATTTATCTATCGGGAAATCAACAACGCTGAGCAAAATGGCTATCTCAAAATTTTGCTTGGACGTGTTGGGGGGAATGATGGGCGGGGGGAGAGTTGCTCTCAAATCACTTTTGACATTTAAAAAGGGCAGGAGCCACTCCAATGTCCATTCGAATGAGCTACTTTCGAAGTTTCTACGACAGCGCATTCTATAAAAACAGTACATACCCACTGGGTATTCCTTAAACGCCGTGCACTGAGAAGTCTGGAAGAGTGGCCACCTAAAAAACGTATTTTCTATCTTCGAATCAACTACGCTAAGTAAAATGGTTATCTCAAAATTTTGATTGGATGTCTATGGGGGAATAATGGGCGTTGGGAGGGGGCTAGTTGCCCTCCAATCACTTTCGACTATTCAAAAGGGCACTGGCCCTTTGAACTTCCAATAGAATGAGCCTGTTTTGAAGTTTCTACGACAACACCTTCTATAAAAAACATTATATGCCCCCAGGGCATAACTTAAAACCCTTGCCCTGAGGGTTGTGGGGAAGTGTCCTCCCCAAAAACACATTTTATATCTGGAAATCAGCTACGCTGAACAAAATGGCTATCTCAAAAATTTGATTAGATGTGTTTGGGGGAATAATGGGCATGGTGGGGCTCCTTGCCCTCCAATCACTTTCAATTATTAAGAAGGGTACTAACCCTTCGAATTTCCAGTCGAATGAGCCTATTTTGAAGTTATTAAGACAACACCTTCTATAAAAACCTTATATGCCCCCAGGGCATAACTTAAAACCCTTGCCCTGAGGGTTGTGGGGGAGTGTACTTCTCAAAAACAGATTTTCTATCTGGAAATCAACTACGCTGAACAAAATGGCTATCTCAAAATGTTGATTGGATGTGTTTGGAGGAAATATGGGCGTGGGGTGGCTAGTTGCCCTCCAATCACTTTCGACTAATAAAAAGGGCAATAGAACTCTCAATTTCCAATCCAATGAGCCCCTTTTGAAGTTTCTACGACGACCCCTTCCATATGAAGTGCCCTGCTCTAAAGGGAAAAAATAATACATAGTACATTGTGCCAACATCGTTCTTATATGCCCTCAGGGCATAACTTAAAACCCTTGCCCCGAGGGTTGTGGGGGAGTGTCCTCCTCAAAAATATATTTATCTACTGGGAAATCAACAACGCTGAGCAAAATGGCTATCTCAAAATTTTGATTGGATGTGTTTGGGGGAATGATGGGCGTGGGGGGGCTAGTTGCCCTCCAATCACTTTCGACTATTAGAAAGGGTACTAGCCACACCAATTTCAAATCAAATGAGCCATTTTTGAAGTTTCTACGACAACTCCTTCAATACGAAGTGCCTGTCGAAGAAAGAAGAAAAAAAACACATTGTGGCCACATCGTTCTTTACTTAGGCAGCGCTCTAGCGCTGCCTATGATTGGATAATGCCTGTTCCCGGTGTTAGGAAGCAGCTGCCTTCTCTTTAAATGTCTTGTGGCCCTGGAATTAGGAAACAGATACCCTGATTTTAAATCCAAAAGAGGAACAAGACAAGTTCTGAAGAACCGATTTTGTGTGAAGATTTTTCAAGAATCAGTGTTTACATTTGATAAGAAGACTTTAAAAAGCAAAACAAAAACAAGCACTTTTGTGATGTGGTAAAACAGTTCAGTGAAACGATGCATGGTAAAAGCTCAAAAAGAGAATTTGCTGATTTAATTCAGTATCATATGTGAAATGCAGTTTAACAAACTTAAAACTCTTGCAAAAATCATTACCTTTTTTTTACTTTGCGGTAAACTCAGGTTCAGGGGATCTTCATAGCTCTGTTGTTGGTAATCCAATAGCATAAATTCAAAAATTTTAAAACCTTTTTTTGAATTCCTCAGTAAATGCCGTTAATATCGTATGCCTTCGCTTAAAGCAACAAGGCCAGTGAAAATTAAATCAACTACTATTGCTTTTGACAAATCATTGCAGCACCAAGTCACCTGAGACCAACACAGCTACGATTGCTCCTCCTCCGTCCCAATCGATTCCAAGCCTCCCTCTTTGCAGCATCCCAAGAAGTTCCAGTTTTCTTTAAATCTTTCATTTCCACAAACTCCCACCCCGTTTGGGGATGACCGGATTGTTTGGCCCTAAATGGTTTGCCGAAAAGGGCATTATTGTATCGAAGTTAAATACGATGACAATAGAAGGTCGCAATTTTAGTTTTTGGGT